>NW_026624664.1:0-11570 GCF_030028575.1 Malurus melanocephalus | reverse complement strand
TGCAGGTGCCTGGCTCCAGGAGGGGAAACTCTCCAGCTTTTCTCACAAGTTCTGCATCCAAAGTTCAGCCTGACCTCGGCGGGTTGGCCCGCTCCGTGGGAGGAAACAAAGCCTGGGCATAATCAGAGCAAGCCCATAATTAAAAGTGCTTTTGCCTTTATGAGCTCCCTTCCAGGTGGCAGAGCTGCCGTGGGAGAAGCCGTTTCCATTTTTGCCCATCACACGGAAGGAGCAGCCTGGCTGTAACCCTCGCACAGAGGGCAGCCCTGCTGTAACCCCCCAGGGTACCCCCGAGACTCTGCACGGGGAATTTTATGGGTGGAAGGTGTGAGGAGCAGCTAACCAGGACATATTTTAATAGGGGAACCGAGCAATCGCAGGGGAAAAAAAGTGCAGAATTCAAATAACAACGGGCATTCCCATTTACCAGGGGCACGGTGTCCTCRGGAAGAAAGCCAGCTGTCCCACAGGAGCAGGCGTGAAGCTCACAGAGCGTGATAAGCTGCAGCTTCTGTAACAAGTTTAGAAAAAAAAGGCACAATATTTGCGGAGCGCTTTGTCGGGGCTGAGCTCGGTCGTGCTTTGCCGGCAGAGATTAACACCAGCAGATTGCTTTGTGGACTCACCGCTTCCCCACCGCCCCAGGCGGATTTTCCTCTGCGTGCCCTGGAAAAGGTCTGGGGACGTGAAGTTACATTCAGCGGGAGCCCGAGCCGCTCCAGGGGGCTCCAATTTCCTCTCCACCTGGGATCCAGTCAAGCCAGCCCCTATTCCAGGGAGTCTGGCTGCTCACCCGCTCCGTTTGGGACCAGGACAGCCACAGGCAGGACTTTGAGTCTCCAGCCCAGTGTCTTTGGGAGGTGCTGGGCACCTCTTCTAGGCAGGAGACTCCAGCAAAGCTGGAATTCCTGCCTGGARCAGCAGCTCCCAGCAGCTACAGGGGTGGGAATGCAATTTCTGTACCTTCTTGGCAGTTTCTGCTGTACCAGTTGGAAAAGCGAGAGCCACCCAAAAGGAAAAGGCTGCTGCACCTGACTGGTGTGATGGGATGATCCTGCAGGGAGKGAGGGCAGCAGGATCCATGGGGAAAGGGGAAATGGCTCCAGATGGAAGAAACTCCCAGAAATTATGCCTAAATCTGCTTACCTAAAACAGAGGATGGCAACTTCACAGAATAAAAAGCAGATCTGTTGATGGCAGGGCCTTCAGGGCCATTCAGGGCAGTCCCAGCCCAGCCAGGGGCTGCACCCACAATGGACAATGGCTCACGGCTTTTTCACCCTTTCTCACTTTTGTCCATTTGCACATCGGGATTTGCTGAATCCTCCAATTGCAGCTGCAGCCAATGCAGTCAAAAACTCCAACTTGGCTCCCCCCAATTCTCTSTYSTTTCYATCTCTTGGGGCCTGGCMCAGGGAGGTGTCCTTGAGTTTGGGGCTGCAGAGGAATTGTTTTGTGTAAAAATGGGAGAGCAGGAGCTCAGCACTGTCTGTGGAGCCTGGAGTTAAACACTGAAGAATCCCAGGGATACAGAGACATGGAAATAGAGAAACTGAAATCCTGAGGCATCACCCTGACAAACAATGCAGGTTACTCACATTGTGTTGGCTGCTGGCAAGGAAGGGTGAGTGATCCATGACCAGCAGCAGAGCCAAGGGCATGGAAATTACGCTCTCCTGGGCTGTGAGAAGGTTTTGAACCCACAACCTTCACCTGGCTGTGCTGACTCACATCACTTCGTCCTGCCCTTTGCAACTCTTTGGGAATTCCCAACCAAAGCAAATCCCAAATCCAGCACCAAAGTCCCTCACCCAGAGGGCAGGTATGGGTTCCAGAGTGATGGCAATGGGARTGCAGGACAGTTCCTTGCACCCCACCCCTCTCTGCAGCTCAGCCTGCAGGTCCCAGGACACACAGTTCACCCACACGAGGTCCTGGGGCACAGGGAAGCCCCCACCTCTTCCCAAAGAAAGCAGTTTAGAAAGGATGGGAAGATTTCTCTGCTGCTTGAAAACAGCATCCAGCTGTGAGGTGGCAGGATGAGGACACCCCACCAAGATGTGGAGGCTCYTGTCCTCAAGGCACCAGACAAGGCTGGACCATGGACATTCATCCAGCTCTCTGCTCACACCACACTGCTCTTGAGCATCTGAGAAGCACAGTCGGGTCAGCCACAGGTGCACACACTCCTGAGAAGCATCTGCAAGTAAGACAAGGCTGTGCTAGGCCAAAACCCAGCCACTGGCATTCACAGCTCCACCAGAAAAAGGTTCAAACGTGAGACAACCCYGGGTAACATCCTTGCCCTGCACACCCCTCACTCCAGCAGAGCAGAACAGCACCATGAGTGCTGTCACAGCTTGYGTGGCACAAGAACCCAGGAGGAGCCACCCTCGTGGGGAGGAAGGGGCTGACTTGCAGGATTGAAGCAAGGAAAGGGTGTGCCCGAGCCCAAGAAGCACCAGAAGAGGCAGCAGATTGGTGACAGACCCCCAGGACCTTGTACTGAAAGGAATCATCCTCTGCTCCTCTCCATCAGCTCCCACTGATTGTGCTCCTCAGAGGACCTGGAAGAGTGGCTCAATCAAATCTCACCCATTATCACTCATTTTTCAAAAGATCTGGGACATTTAATCAAGTTTTTTATATTCCCCCTCACACAGACACTTTTCAAGCATTTTCCCAAATTCCTGGGGACAAAAGAAGGGGACATTGGCACCTGTCACAAACCGGGCACAGCCCTGTGAAACCCCTTGCACAGGATTTTGTCAGTAGCAGGCAGGGAGGGGCAGGATCTTCCACAGTGATGCACATCTGTAACTTCCTAAAGCACCTCCTCAATCCCTGATTTTATCAACCCAGCTGTGGAAAAACACGCAAGGAATCAGGCAAAACCAAGGGGAAATGCATTTCAYTGGAATTATCAATGAGTGCACATGGCAGATGCAGTTTGTCTGGAGAATCCCACAGCCAACAGAGATTAGATACCCAATACATGAATCCCAAAACCAGCTAATTCCCACCCAGAATGAGGACAGGAGCCCACCCTCTGCTCAGGTTTCTGTTCTGTGCACTCCCACCAGTGCCAGCATTGCCATCCTCCACAAAACCCCGTCCTTATCAGCTTCCTCTCTGCAGCCACTGATGTGGAACTAAGAACAGCTCAACTGGGAGGAACCTACAGCCACCATCTCCTCCACGAGCCACTTCAGGGCTGACCAAAATWCAAAAYATGTCATTGAGGGCATTGTCCAAAYRTCTCTCCAACACTGACRGGCCTGGAGCAGCRKRCACCTCTCCAGGAAGGTTCTTCCCACACAGCGAGGGTGTTCCATGCTTGACCACCCACATTCAAGTCCCTGAACCTCCTTTTCCCATGGTGGAGTTCAGAACTGGACACAGCACTCATGCAACCCCTCTGAACACAGAGAGGACCCCACCTTTTCTGGCCAGCTGTACTTCCCCTGCCCAGGATATGGGTTGCCCTCACATCCACCACTGGCTCCTGTCAAGCTCCTGCCACCCCTGGATCATCCCTTTCTCTCCCCATTTTTACAGAGAGCTGCCAGCTCTCTGGTCCCTCAYGACAGCCAACAGCACCTCCCAGTTCATTATCATCAGCAAACTCGCTCATGGTGCATTCAGCTCCTATGTCCAGATCACTGATAAAAMCATTGAGCAGAACTCCACAGGGATGTGAATCCACACTGAGAGTGCCCAGTGATTTCACTGTCCTTTAAATGCCTTTAACAGTGCCCACTGTGATCCTGCCTATTTTATTTTTCCAAGGCACTGAGCTTAGACTGTGTCTTCGGTTCCATGAAGGTGTAACCCACAGTGTGTATTCCCATCGCCATCTCCAGGAGCTCTTAAACCAGCTGGGGCAGAGCTCTTTACCCTCAGCATGAGCCAGCCCTGAGAACACCCTCCGGGGGCCATCTCTGCTCATGGGCCATCCAGGGCTCTGGGAATGAGCCATGGAATTCCATCATCCCATTGGGAGATGCCCCCAATGCCCAGACAGGAGGAACTGCACATCCCTACTGGCACAGAAACTGAGGCTCTGGGACACTGGGACACTTGTGCCACTGCATTCCCAGAGGAGAGGAGCTCCACAGCCACCCCTGGAGCTGCAGAGACGGACTGGAGCTGTGTGCAGGATCAGCGCTTGGACGAGAGCACATCCATCAGTGCAACGGGGCTGCAGCACCACCCTGCCCTACAGGSKSTCAGGTCGGATTCTCCATTCCAAGGAAGGTTCCCACCTTCCTTGACAGACACCTATCTTTTAAACCAAGATGGACTGACAGGTCTGCAGGTTCCTGGATCTCCCCYCATGCCTTCCTTKTAAACTGGAATAATTCTGRTTGGCTTCCAGTCAGMTGGGACCTCTCCAGCCTCCCAGGGCCTTTGACAGAGAATTGATTGATTGATTGATTGATTGATTGATTGATTGATTGATTGATTGATTGATTGGGATTCCTGTGGTTTGCATGCTCCCAGCTCAGCCCCATGGGCAGGACACCCCACCCCACCATGGACACAGCAAACACTGATCCACACTGCTGGTTTTCCATCCAGTGAAATCTGGGAGCTTGCCTGGCCTGACACCAAACAGGCAGCAGAACAGAGTCCCTAAAAGGTGGGTAGAGCGCCATTGACAGACATGTTTTAGAATAAAACCATGAAATACAGCAGGGAAGCTCATCCCTGGGGAACCTCCACGGACTGCAGCAATCCCAGCAGGATACAGAATTTGYGGGCCCTGGGAGCTGTGAAGAGCTATGCCCTGGTTCTGCAARGTGTCCTTGGAGCCCCATTATTTGTGATTAATAAGGCACAATGCAAACACTTAGTTAAATCAGATTAAATCAATAGCACACTATGAATCACTTCTATAGGTTTCCTATAATATTTRTATAGACTGCAGTTATCAGCAAGACTCTCTTGTAAAATTGTCTGCGCCGGAATTTATTTGAAAAAGTACCTTTTATACTCTATTAAAGAAAGCAAACTGACTTTTTTATTCTCTCCTCGAGCTGAACTTCCCAGGCAAAAATTCGAGAAACAGCATGTGGCTTTGCAAAATAAACAATTTGAGGCTTCTGCCTGCTTTGTCACCTCCTAGAACAGGAATTCCACCTCCATCCCTGCTCCTCCTCAGCCTCATGCACACACTTACACTGGAAAATAAATGTTTTAGCTATCTCTGGTCACTGTTGGGAGGACACAAGGAGGAGTGGGACAGAGCCAGCAAGGACTGGGAAAGCCAGCACACACCCACACTGGTCTAGTGGTGACAAAAAAAAAACATAGCAAAGATTTTCATGGGGTTTCATAAACTCCTTGTGCACTAAATCAAGGCAGCAAATTTACAGCAAATTAATGAAACTAATTTTCTGACTGGAATCATCATCTGTGAATTATTGTGTCTTTACTCATTAAATAAATTATCTGTGTCTTCCAAGACATTAAGAATGCATCATAAATTACAGCCCTTCATAAATAATTTGCTTTTTGCCCAGGTTTAAATATAGTGGGAGATTGAAGCAAGGGGAAGAGAAGGAAGACAAAGGATGAGAGAAGCAGAGAGGCAAAAAAGAAAACACAAAGAGAAGGGAAGAGAGCGAAACTGAGAACAAAATGAGCAAAGAGAGGAAAAAAACAGGTGAAAATGGAGACATATGTCCAGCTCAGAAGGGAAGGAAATGAGGAAGGAGAAAGGAAGCRAGGGATGAAAGAGGACAGGCAGGACAAATGGCCCTGTGCAATATTTCAGGTCAGTGTTAATTGCGGCTGGGCGAGCGCTGCAGGAAATGAAGCGCCAATATCCAAAGGCTCTCGTGACTWTTACAAATGATTCCATTCCTGTTGAGCGTGTTCCGTGTCAATGAGTACAAACATTCCATCCAAGGSAGCTCTGAGAAGGGATGCCAAGCGAGGGGAGGGCACTTTGTCACCRAGCAGTGACAACACACATCGAGAGSGCCCAGATTTGTAAGTGACAACAGAGGCCACGGCTGGCTTGTCAGAGAGGGGCAAAGCAACACCCCAAGGATTTGTCCTGGGGGATCCTGCTCTGCTGGACTGGAGCAGGAGAGCCAGATCCCATCCCTGCCCTGCCTCCAGCCTGGCTCAGCTCAAGGACACGGTGCTGGGAAATACCTGGACACAGGTGAAACCTCTTTGTGACTCTGTCCTGTGCCATGACCCAGCAAGATTCCTGTCCAAATACCAACCAGGACACTGGTACCTATCCCTTAATGCTAAAGCCTTGCTGAGGATCACAGAACAACCCMAGCTGGAAGGCACCCACAAGGAACAAAGCCCAACTTCTGARCTGCCTAGGACACTCCAAGAACAATTACAGCCAACCAGAGGCTGCCAAAGAAGCGGCCAAACCACTGGCCCTTGGCTGCTCCTAGGTTCCTCCTCAGTTTGAGGGTCACCAGGACAGAACTGGGCACCCTCAGTGCCATCCCCTTCCTGCCACATTGCAAGATACAAACACAATTCAGTGAGGAACAGGTCTGGTGCCTGTTGGCCGGCACAGTGAGAGCCTCCCTGCATGGAGAGCATTCCCACCGAGTGAAACCTTTGTCCTGAAAAATCACCTGCTGCAGTTATGGGACATTCCTGATGGGAAGCAGGATGAAGTTTAAGAGCCACAATGCTGGTGAAGAGGCTCACRGGACACAGCACAGCCATCTGACATTCCACCATCAGATCTGAGCCCGTTTGAGCTGACCAGATGTCCTGCAGGAGAACCAGAGGAGCTCCAAGCCAAGCATGTTGCCCCTCGGTGGATCTCCTGAGCTCAGCACCAGAGACCTGCAGCCACAGTGACCTTTTTGTGGCCAGCTCAGAGCACTGGCAAACATCTGCATTCCAAACCTGGCGTCACTGAGCCTCCCAGGCCAGCTGTGGTTTCCTGGTGACGCCGAGTCTCCTGTCCCACATGCCGGGGTTAGGCTGTGTCAGCGCCACAGTTGGGCTGGGGACAGGGCAGGTCCCAGCAGCTGGCTCACCTCTGGCTCCCTGCAAGCTGAAGGGTGTTCCTGCAGGAAGCTGGAGGGTGGCCAGTCCTGGGAGCTCCTGGAGAATGAGCACAATGGCAGCTGTTTCCTATTTGGAAGTGGAAGGGCTCTGATCTCAGCCCATGCGAGTCACCAGTTGGGACAAAAGGAATGTTTTCYTTCTTCTTCCAAGTCCAAACCCAACCCAGGGGTGTGTGGAGCCTCAGCAAGTCTGCTCTGCATCCGTCAGACCTGCTAGCCAACAGGTGAAGCCACAGCAGGGGAAGTCCCAGAAGACAGARCAACAATCCAAGAAAACATCTCTGGGAAGCTCCTGGCCAGGTGACAGCACACATGGCYTTACCACAGAGTCACACAATGGGTTGGAAGGAACATTAAAAAATCATCTCATTCCAGCCCCCTGCCTGGGCAGGGGCACCTCTCCCTARAGCAGGTTGCTCAGAGCCCTGTCCAGGTCAGGGGCTTGGGTTTAATGAGCTTTTTTCTGAAGGATTTGAGTTTGAGAGCCCAATAGTTGTGTTTGGAACAGCTCCACAATGGCAGAGCAGGAATGTGGCCTTTGGTGCAAGAGGACCTCCGTGCTGCAAACATCAGAGCCAAATACAACATTTCTGAGCAACTTTCACAGCACCAGCAGCCTGCTGCTGCCCCAGGTGTCTCCTGCCCTGAACTCCATGAGCTGAGCTTCCTGTGCCACGCACAGAACATTACTGAGCTTGAACCACTTCAGCAYGACCCTTCCCACTGCTTGGATTTACCCAGTTTGAGGCTGGAAATTGTTTCCCCAGCTCCTCTGACAAGCACAGCAGCCAGATTCACCACCTGGGCGTCCTGGATGCTAAATCAAACCTTTTGGGTGTTCAGGAGATCCTGAGCAGTTCATCCAGGAGGCAGCAGAGAGGGGAAAGAAGAGGAACACAAACATCTAGCAGGAAAAGGRGAAGAAATCAGCTTCATCTCTTTTGGGATGGGGTTTGGCTGGGTGAGTGACTTTCTGCCTGCTCACAGGCCTGAGCAGCGGGGCTGCAGCAGGGACACTCACCTGGAGCACCCATCCCTTCCCCGCCTCCAGCCAGCCTCCCCCAGCTCCCCCATGGTCACACAGCATCATATGAGCTTTCCTTGGAAAAAAAAAACCCTTTCCTTTCTCTACCCACAGCATCCACGGGGTCACACCACAGAGGCTTTTCACACCTCTTAAACTGCACAATTCCCTCCAGCTTCCACCTTGGCCACTTGTCAAAGCAATGACCCCAAATCCCRTGCAAGCTGCAGCATAACCCGAGCCTGCCCTTTCCATCCTCTCCAGCCCCGATGGCAGCAGAACACCTCCACTCCAGCTGCTCTTCCCACACAAGGCCAGCCCAAACTCCCACACCCTCCTTCCCCACTCTGCCCTGATGTTCCTGCAGTCAGCCAGCCCTCSAGGGAGGTAACATTTCTCCAGCTCCAATAACTCAGGATAGAGATCAGCTGGTAATGGAAAAACCTTTCCCAGAACAGTCTCCAGCTGATTTTGGAAAGGGTCAGAGCAGCCAGCCTGGCTCCCACCACCTCCCTGCAGTCAGCATCATCCCTGGAAATATTTACCTCCCTTTTCCTCGGGTTAAGGCCTCTGTTCTGCTCTCTTTTCACTGCCCAAGAGCTCTGCAGAGGACTTTTTCCACCACCAGCTCGTTTTGTAACCTTGCTCAAATAAAGGGGATTTTCCATCAGTTCCTGGAGCAACAAGTGAGTCCAGCCAAGTGTGAAGCAGGTCACTCTCCTGTCTCACAGCTTTCCCCACCATGTGTTTGGTGTCAGGGCCATGGCTGGGCTGGCCATGGGGACACAGAGGGGGCCTCRGTGCTCCCCTCCCTCGCTGCCGAGCCAGCAACATCTGCCCCACAGCAGGAGCACCATTCCTTCCTCCCATCCAACGGGATGGAGAGCCAGAGATTTATGTACTCGGCAAGTTTTATGTGCTCTCGAGAAGGGCTGCAGAGGGAAAACTCYGCCGCTCACAAAAGCCTCCATCTGTGAGTTTATTTATCTGTGCTGGGAAGGCTATTTATTCTGTTTCAGGGTGGAAACTACACTGGGATTGCAGCTTAATTGTACTGTTTGTTGAATTAATTGCTCTGTTTGATCGGCYTTTCTCCCATCATGCCTGGGAATGGAATGGCTGTGCTGCAGTGTGGGAATCACAGAATCACAGAGTCACAGAATCACAGGATCACCAGAGTGGAAGAGACCTTCAAGATCATCGAGTCCAACCCATGCCCTGATACCTCAGCTAACCCACAGGACCCATCCCCACATCCAATCTCTTTTGAAACACATCCAGGGATGGTGACTCCACCCCCTCCCTGGGCAGACGGTTCCACTGCTTTATCACTCTTTCTGTAAAAAAGAGTTTTTCCTTTTTCCTGATATCCAACCCATATTTCCCTGGTGCAGCTTGAGGCTGTGTCCTGTTGCTGCCTGGAGAAAGAGCCCGACCCCCCTGCCCAGAGCCACCCTTCAGGCAGCTGTGGAGAGTGACGAGGTCACCCCTGAGTCTCCTTTTCTCCAGGCTGAACACCCCCAGCTCCCTCAGCCGTTCCTCACAGGGTTTGTGTTCCCAGCCCTTCACAGCCTCGTTGCCTCCTCTGGACACGCTGCAGCCCCTCAATGTCCTTCTCACACTGAGGGGCCACAACTGGACACAGCACTCGAGATGTGGCCTCAAACCAGGGGAGGAGAGGTATGAGAGGAGGGTGGAGAGGGCTGGAGCTGATTCTGCTGGCAGGGAGCACCCAGAGAGCCAGAGGGGCTGTTCTGGGGACAGCACTGGGTGCCTGGGGCAGATCTCACTGGAGAAGGGCTCAGTATCCTGGGAAAAGGGTATGGGGCAAAGGCAGAAAAGCACAGGGATGGTCAGGATGCTGGGTTGGCCTTTGGGTTCTTTTTCCAGCTGATCCCTGCCCAGCCATCCATCCAGGATCAGTGTGGCCGAGGAGGGACCTGCTGTCCAGGCTGTCCCCTCCATGACCCGTGGCCTCCAATCACCTCTGTGCAACGAGAGCCAACACCGTGAGTTTTCCAGGTCACCTGATGAATCATGGGATTTGCAGAGCAAACCTCAGCATTATTTCCACATTGGAACATTCTTCCCCTCTCTTTCATTCACAGCTTTTTTTTTTTTTTTTCCTGGTCCTTTTCTTTTCCCTTTCACATTTTGCCAGCAAACATCCAGCTCGAGTGCAATCCAGCTCGTTTCACACTCCTTTTTTTCCCCTTCCATAATCACAGCCCGCAGCCTTTTAGGCTTTTTTCCTGCCTCTCCCACTCCCCACACATGCTTCCCTCTGCCTGCTGGCCTTAGGATGAAGCACGATCACCAGTGGCATTTCCCACATGCATTTCTCAGTTCCCCTCTCTTTCCAGAGTGACACAGCATCAGGAGTCCATGGGGATGTCATCACTCTTCCCCAGCATGGAGGGGACATCTCTTCCTGAGCCACACCTGCCTGGGGAGCCTTCCCAACATGAGACCCAGGCACTAAAGGAGATCAGCCCCATGGCCACCCTCCCACCGTCTTCGAAGCATCCCAACACAGCCAGCAGACTGATTTCCTCCACTAACCAGACATCCCAGCAGAGTTCAGGGAGTCTCTCACAATGCCTGGAAGACCAACCCTCCCCTCCTAATCCTGCCCCTTTCACTCCCATCTGCAAGTTCTGGGAACCTGCCTTCCACRGCAGAGAGTGAGCTGCTAGAGACAGCGAGATGTTTCAATCAGCACATCTCTGGTGTCTGAGGCAAACCCACTCCTTGCTGATAAGGAATGAATACTGTCTGTGTCTGTCCGGGTACGTGTTTTTCTCTCTCTCTATTTCTCTTTTCTCCTTCATAAAGCTGTCAGACCAAAAATAACATATTAGTGGAAGGAAGGAATGTCAGCTGTAATACAATAACGTGGTTGGGAGGCGGGGGGGTGTGCGTGCTTGGCTGCTTTGCCAGAGTCTCTCTGTGCTGAGCTGTGGCTCGAGAGTGTCTTTCCCTCCTCCTCACCTTGCTCTCCCACCAGACATGGAAAATGGGATGAGAAATAGGAGGGAGTGCGTGCTCAGCACCATCCCACTGCCAAAAGCCACCTGTGTTTGATGCTGTAGGAAGATCCCACATCGCAAGCCAGAGACTGAGGAATATCAGTGCATGGATAACTCACCCCTGGAAGTGTCCAAGGCTGGGTTGGATGAGGCCATCCTGAGCAGTCTGGGATAATGGAAGGTGTACCTGTCCATGGCAGGGGGTGGGACTGGATGAGCTTTAAGGTCCCTTCCAATCCAAAGCACTCTGGGATTCTGTAAATGTGGCAGGAATGAACAGCAGGCTCAGGTCATGGGGCTCTGTCATGGGGCACGGCTTGAAAATTCTGTCCCCAGGGTTGGCTGGGACAGGGTCTGGGACAAAACACCTGGTGAGGGGCCCACTGGGGAGGTGATGTCTTGGTTTGTAGGCCAGGAGGGCTGGATGCTGCTCTGGCCTGTCCAACCAGTTCCTGGCTG
>NW_026624663.1:36804-38158 GCF_030028575.1 Malurus melanocephalus | reverse complement strand
TCCACCCTGGGCCACTGCAGCAGATCCCGTGGGATCCTGGAAACAATTCCCACAGTTTGTTCTTTACACCACAAAACCAACGCCACTCCCCGGCCCCGAGAGCGCGGCACAAATAACGATTCCCATTAAAGCACCGGCAGCGCCGCCGGATAATGTGCACGGGATAAAGGAGGCATTTAGAGGATGCCAAACTAATTGCTTCAGGAATGAAATTTGAAAAATGCCACATCTCGCCGCAGCAGTGGGAGTGCAAAGCCTCCGCCTCTAATGAGGCTCCTCCGTATTTCTGGGGATGAGGCTGCATTAGGAAGCTGCTGAGATGGGAATTGTCATTACCTGCTTCCCAAAAAACCATTGGAGGAGCTCGCTGCCGTTCTGCCGGCTCGGGGAGGGCTGCAGGTGCCGCAATGACTCTTTGGGAAGTACCCACGATGGATATTAAAGGAATTCGGGAAYTTCTCGGTGCTGCTGGCTCTGAGCACATTTCTGATGAGGCTCATAATTCCTGTGGAATTCTGAGTGCACGGAGCAGCACACTCCATCACATCCCATTCCCATCCAAACCTGCCAGGGKTTTGGAGCATTTGGGAAGCTGCTCCTCTCCGGTCACAGAGACTGCAGCTCCATCTCCTGAAGAGCACACACACACATCCCCCTGGGGCCAGCAGGCAGCTGCAAATGCGTTGGAAAGGTCAGGAGAATGCATTAAACTGTCCCCTGGCCACCCTGGCAGATGCCAGGGGCTCTTTGGGGCACAGCTGCCCTGGGGATGCTGAATTAGAGTCACCTTTCCAGGGCCATTTGGCTGAGGAGTGCCAGGAAAAGGGATGGGAGTCAGTCGTGACCAACAGCGAGGGTAAATTATGGCAGTGAAATCCATTTGGGGAGTTTGAATCCCACCCTTTGGATTYCTTTTTGAACCCTTGAAGCCTCAGTGGCTCAGCCCCAGAAATGCTGCGGGTCATTTCCAGCCTCTGAAAGTGGAAAATGTTGCTTTAATCAGAAGAATGGAGAAAGAGGAGCTGCAGATGCTGCTCCCAGCTCCGAGCTGGGATTCTCCTCACTACCGGGGGCTGAGGAGAGCAGGATTTGGCCGGTGGCTGGCAGAAATAAGCCCTGCCCGMTTTTGACTGCGGAACAGGAGTAATTAGGAGATATTCCCGTTGATAACGAGCCCTCCCCCTTATCAGCAACCACTGCAGGTGTTYCCAGTGTTGGTGTTTCCAGCGGAACACGCCGTGTGAAAATGGATATTACGGTGATATTACGGAAAATGGAAATCAATCTCAGAGGCTCCCGGTCCTGGGAGGGTGGAGCTGGCTGGGGGAGCCCTGGTGATGCTTGGCAGAGGTGT
>NW_026624663.1:34330-35318 GCF_030028575.1 Malurus melanocephalus | reverse complement strand
GGGTACCCTGAGCACCCCAGGCCGGAGCCGGGCAGAAGGAAAAGCTCCCGGGATGGAGAGCAGCACCGTGCCCACGTGCCCCGAGCACGACGGCTCTTTGTGCCAGCTCTCCCGAGCTCCACGTGTTTACGTTCCTTCTGCTTAATATTTCTGCGATCTTCCCTGGCATCAGCCACTSGGAATTTTTTCCCCTCCCACTTCACACCTCGGCGGAGCCTTCTGGTCCCGCAGCAGATGCATTGTGAAGCTTCTCCTTCCCCGGCGCCCGCATATGCTCCATTAAAAGTGTTTGTTTCCTTGAGCGGCTCCCAATTGGGATGTGACAAAAAAAAAAAAAACCCTCCCAACTTTTTTGGCCCGGGCTCGGCAGCCCCCGGCCCCGCGGGGTCCCCGTGTCACCCGCCCGCTGGGTGCCAGCGATTTCCCCGTCCTGACGCCGGTGCCTGCGAACGCACCGGCACCCAAAGATAGAAAGCACGGCAAGAACAGGGTGGGAGGTGGCAGCTGGGAGCTCGGGAGCGGGGATGGAGCCGTTGCCTGGTGATGGGGAGCGCGGGCAGGCTGGCATTTCCCCCACCTGGCACCGGCACAGGGCGCTCCGAGGGCACGCCGAGGGCACCCCATCCTGGCTGGGATTGGGCTAAAATCCCCTGGATATCCCAGCCTGGTCCAGAATTCCTGCCTGGATTAATAGCTCCACGCACACATTTCTATGGAATGGCTGTAGGCACAGCTGCCACCCATAAAATACCTCAGCCTGCTCTTTTATTCCCGTTGGAAAAGGTGTTACCGTTCCTACAAATGTGGGGGTTCACTGCCATAAAGCACATCCCAGTTATGGAATTCCACCTGCTTTATAAAGGCAGTTTTCCACTGTATTTCAGGATGCTTCCCATGGAGAAGCACTGCCTTTGTTTCCCTTTATCACGGGTGCCAAGGAATGCTGCATGGCTCTGGCTGGGAATTCACAGCAAATTGCATGGAATTG
>NW_026624663.1:23638-32378 GCF_030028575.1 Malurus melanocephalus | reverse complement strand
CCTCCTTTCCAGCTCCTCTCAGCTGCCTGGGAGCGCCGCGCTCGCCCGTCCATCACGCGGCTCCGGCGGCAGGAACAGCTGCTCTCCCYGCTCCCGCTGTCCCGGAGGTCACTGAGCAATTTGGGGCTGATGGATGAGATGCTCTGAGATGATTTCTGAGCATGCCATGGGACAGATCCAATCCTTTCCATAGAGGCTCTTCCAGCCGCTGGGAATTGCTCTGGAATGGGTCCTTTGATCCCTCTGGAGCCCGGGGCTGTCTCCCAGCACCAGATCCCAGGGATCTGCAGATGGGGCTGCCCAAYTTTCAGAATATTCCCTCAATGATCAAACAATCCCCAGACATATGGAATGACTCCAGTCACAACGTTAAGAGCCAGTGAAACACTCAGGAAGCTGAGGATGAGACACAGGATGAGGTGCCGGTTGGTGCCGCAGGCAGAGAAACGCCCCGTGCCCGCAGCTGCCAGCGCCCCAGGAGCCGAGGRCAAAGCAGCAGAACCGATGTGGCAYTTTGCCAGCTGGCTGCCATCTCCTCAGCACTCAAAGTCACCGTGCCCCCCACCATTTCCRAGCTCCTCATCCCATTTTTCCGCCGCCGCGCACGGAAACGCGGCCGCGGCGGATCCGCTGTCGAACACGCCGCCTTCACAACGTGACACGGAGTTTAAGAACTCACCGAGAGACTAATTACTGCTGGAAAATGGCAGGCCCAGCTCAAATTCCTGGAGCTGCAGCTGACAGCACAGCCCGGCCCCCCCGGAGCTGCTGTCACCCCCTGTCCTGCTCGGGGCTCCGATCCCGCGGGATCCWGAGCAGCACCTTAGCCAAAACTGAAATGTTTCCAATTAAAAACTGCCAGCCCTCCTCTCTGCTTCCTGTCCTTCCCAGAAATAATATTTATTCATTCCTAGATAAAAATGAACACCTCAATAGTTACAATTCGAAAAGGAAATACTGAGAGATGATTGATCCGGGATTGAGGAATCAGCTCACATTGATCTGGTTGTGTGTAAGAAATAAAATCTAGAGTTTTCTATCTGGATAATTCAAATTTCCCTGGAATTGGGAAATAAAGCCACGTGAATTCCCCTCAAATGCCATTTTGCCCAGGAGAATTGAGCTGGGAGAACGCATTGTTTTCCATGACATGTGGAGTCATTTCCATGTTTTCAGCAGAACTGAGGAGGAAAAACATCTTTACTCCCTTTGGAGCTGCCTGAGGAGTGTAAAAGCTTTAAACTGCCATGGTCAGAATTGGGGGAATTTCACCAAAATGCCATCGTTTTTCTCCCTTTTTTTTTCATTGACATTCAAATGTGGTACAAAGAGAAATCATCTCAAACTTACTTTTCCTTCTCCTGTTCCTGTTCCTTTTCCTTTTCCCTTTCTTTTTCCCTTTCCTTTTCTTTTTCCTTCCTTTTCCTTTTTGGGATGAGTTACTCAGCGAGCTAATCTTGATATTGATAAAGATAAAAACAATAATTAGAATTAGAAAATTATTATTAAAAACTACCAATGATTTCAGGCCTAGAATAGAGATTTTGGGGCATTTTATTCATTCCTGGCAATTTTCCTGGCTTAGGAAGCAGCTCTAGGATTTCCTCAGGGTTTTCCCATGTGCATGGAAAAAATTGGAGCCATTGGAAAGCCAGGATTGGGATTATTGGTCAGGATGGGGTTAATTCTGCACATATTTGGTGATTTAAATGGCTTTTTTTGCAGGAAAAAATGCTTTTTGGGGTTTGATGCTGTGATGATTTGTGCTTTTCTTAGTTCCTCCACCCCAATGCAGGACTTGGGATTTACAGAGGTACAAAGCACAAAAAAAAATTGGAGAAAAATCAAGGAATATTTCCTGGTGGTTCATTTAAGGGAAAAATGAGGGAATGTTGTATTTCTGAGTGGCAGAGAAGGCCTGGGGAGCAAAACACCCGTTGGAAAGGAAGGAAAATCACGGATTGAGTTGTGCTGGATGTTTTGTTTGGCAGGAAGCTGCAATCGGAGATTTCCCCCCGTGTTAATGACACAGCATTAGTGACACTCCAGTGCATCCCACAGCTACAATTCCTGCCTGCTCTGGAATTTGGGAAATTCAGCTTTTGGGGGAAAAAAAAAGCCTTCAGAAAAATCCAAATGCTAAAAACGTGAATGTGATGGAAACTCCTGGATGTTTCAGTTTAAAAGCATCAACGTGGAAATGAAGTGTTTTGGTAATTTTTACATAGGAGGAAATGCAATCCTGAAATTAAATGGAAAAGTATTTTTCCCTTTGGCTTGGGAATCCTTTTAAAATTCTCTCAGTGAAAATTTTAGGGAAAAATGTATTAAATGTATTAAATGTATTAAATGAAGTGGAATTCAGGGAATAACTTGGATTTGGGGAAACACATGGCAGGAGCTCAAAACTGGACTGGGTGCTCAGGAAATCCATGGAAGGTGATTCTTGGTGAGTCTGAGAAACTCTTAAATTTTCAACAGAATTTTTCAATTGGGGGCTTTTCCACGTGGGATATTCCGAGGGAAAAACAACTCTTGGAGTTAGAACTGAGGAAATTCCGGAGATAAATGTGATTAATGGATAATTTGGGATGTTGGAGGCAGCTGCTGATCCCCCTGTCTGATCCAGGGATGTGATATTTGAAACCTTCAGGAAATGGGGGAACTCAAGATTTATTTAATCTCAAATAACCTCATTCTTTGACWGAGGGAATTTTGGTGTACAGGCTCACTTTTCCCAAAATGTATTCCCTGAATTTCTTCCCTAAATAAATACACGCTCAGAGCRTTCCCAATAATACCCTTGAGTTAATCACATCCTAATTAATCAATGATCAAGTCTCATTAAAGGGGGATAACAGARCTCCTGACTCCCACCTGCTGCCAACACGTGCAGGAGGCACCTGAAGAATTTTTGGGATGAATTTTGGGATAAATTCCGTAGGGTTTACAAGCAAACACCAAGGGAAATACTMATTTTAATTAAATTAAAACTCACGTTTCAGCTAAATTATATCCGAAAAGAGGAAATCCCATATTTTTTTTTTGGGAAAAAACCTCCAGGTGCAGGTTCTTGTTGTTTTAACGTCATTTTGAAGTTATTGAGGTGCGTTTTTCCCGTTTTTCTGATTTGACTGGAGAGGCCCAGGTGGTTGCAGCTGCCGTTCCCGGCTCCAGGTAAATCCGGGAGCGCATCAGAAGCGGGATTTGGACTAAAAGGAGGATTTGTGACCCCGCAGGGGTGACACGCGTGTCCCCAAACCCCGCAGCGCGTCCCGAGCCGTTCCCGTTCCCGCAGCGCCACCTCGTGGCGTCCCCCGGAACTGCCGGCGGGAAATCCCGCGGGAAAAGCCCGGCTCTGACCCCAAAAATAAAAATATTCTGCGTTTTATTCATCTTCTATAACACGAGAATCGAACTTACCAAATAGCTCAGGTAGCAATGAGGAAAATCCTTCAACGAGGCGCTTCCCCACGAGGGCACAAAAGCAGAAGCGGGAATTTTTTTCGTATTAAAAATTATTTATTTTTAGATATAATTCCGTGTTTTATATCCCTGCAAACAAAGGAGTAAGGAATTAGGAGAGGAATTAAACATGCCATTGACCAAYACAGCTCTGGGAGTATCCTGGATGGTGTAGTGATAGTGAAAACAATCCCAGAAAATAAGGTTTTGTTAGACAATTTCCAGTTTTCYATTTGGAAAAAAAAAAATCTTTTTTAACAGAAAATTCACTAGGGATGAACATCCAAACGTGCCAAGGCAGAAAAGAACCGCCCCAGTGTGTCCAAGGAACAGCAATTAGGCGAGGATTTAAGTTTTAATGGGATTTACGTAATTAAAAATGCAGTAAATTTAACTCTACAAAGAGATTAATTATGGCAATTAAACACTGAGCAAGTTTTCCTGGGAATTTACAGAATTCTATGGATATGGTGCTGATCAATGCCTGATGTACCAACATTAATTTGGTAAATTTTCTTGGAAATGTGCCCTAAATAGTACAAAAATTCCAATTAGGATGGAAAAGTAACATTTGCAATAAATATTCCCTGAAATCAGAGAGAGAAAAAACATCCARGAAAAGAAGGAAGGAGAAACATTTAAATCCCAGCTCGCCTGGGAAACAAGATCAGAGATTTTGTTGTGTTAAAAACTTTTGGAACGCTCAGGAATTTGGGTGGAAATGCAGGGAATGATGATTTAAAATCTGTTTCCTCTGCTCCCATTTTGGAGTAAATGGGAATTGCAAAAGTGAAGTTACTCCTATCCAAGAATTATCTGTATTTGCTGGGAATAACAATCCAAAGGAACTCCAATTTTMATTTTATTTGGCAACAAAGGAGCCACAATTCTTTGGGAGTACCAAACTTGGCAAAAAGTCAGGAATTTTTATTTCCAAATCCATGGAAGAGGAGGATTACACCAGGAACACAGTCCAGCTCAAAGCAATGATTTATTGGAAATGGCAGTAAATCAAACCGACAGTCTCTGGCTATGGTCAAGCAATTATCCAGGAGTCGAGGAGAAAARTGGGAATCTTGGACTGGGATAAGGCTTTGCTTCCTAGTGGCTCTCTCCTTTTTTGCCAACTACCTGCAAGAGGAAAAAAAAAACAGGAATTGAGTTTAAACCTGGGCAGGAATTTGGTGTTTAGATTTGAGTGATGTTTAGATTTGAGGCCTGGCAAAGCACAGCAATCCCAGTTTAGTGCTGGGACACACAGCAAGGCTGGACTCAGTTAGGAGCTGGGAAACATCCCAAAATAATCCCAATTAACATCAAGAGTTAAACCTCAACACATTCCAGGAGAAATTCCAGCGGGGAGAACCCTCCTGGATGATCCAGGGGAGGTTGTTCCTTCCCCATGGCAGAGAATATCGACCTCAACGTGCAGAAATAACCCAAAAATAACCCAGAAACCAGGGATTTTCAGGAGTTTAAAGAATAAACCCAAATCCCTTCCAGGCCTGAACCTCAGGAATGTTCTGGAAGCTGCTCCTTCCCCTGTTCAGACTGCAGGGGGGAGGAATTGTCACAGTCCAGGTGAGTTCTCTGTCCCACAATCATTAATTTAAAACCCATTTCCAAATTAAATTGGTCATTCCTGTRAATTTGTTTATTCCTGGCGTGATTCCAAACTGTGTTCACACACAGGTTAGGCAAAGAAGTGAGGGAGAAAAGGAAAAACCAAGAGTTTAAAGATTAAAAGTATGGAATATCAACAAAAATATTCGATACCGGTCGGAGGCAGAGAGGGACAAGTGGCCCATGTGGATTATCTGGAAAACCCAGCACATGGAGATGGATATTTTGGCATCTCAGCTCAATTTTCTGCCCATCCCATCCCATTTTCCCACAGGGAAATATTTATTAATCCCAAATGATCCACGTCCTTTCCTTTCTTTTGGGATATAAAGAAAGCCTGGGTGGAGCTCCACAGGATTTAAACCAAGCTGGATTGTTTAAGCCTGGTTAAAACCTTGTTTAAACCTTCAAATGGCAAGTTCAGCATAAAATTAGGACAGGCTTTGGCAAAAAGTGTTTAAGAGAGGAGGGGAAAGCTGAGCTGATGAGCCAGGAAATGAAGATGTTCTGGGATTTGAGCTGAGCACAGGGAGGGACAGCCAGGCCACACCAATCCCATTGTTACTTTGAATTTCTTCTGCCTTTTTTTTAGTTCTTTAGGAATGGGGAGTTAAGCTGGAAAACAAACAAAAGGAGTGTTACAAGTGTCCAAATTGTASAAGCAGCTGTGAGGAGAAAGCAGGAATTTATTTATTCAGAGGGGACACAATTACACCCCAATCTGTCAATATTTATCTGTGGCTCCTCCCACAACTCTCTTAGGGTGTCCCCTTTTCCATCAATCCATTCAAAACTCCTTTATTAAGTTATTACCAGCAAAGAAATTAAGTTTTAAGTTCAGTTAAGATCAAGTTTTGCTGCTAAAAATTAAGTAGGTGTCACGTTGGTGTTAGTGCTTTGAACCTTCTGAAATTAGAGAGTGTTTGCACCATCAATTAATTATTGAAGCAGTTTATTTTTAAAAAAATAATGAAGTTTCCAAAAAAGGGAGCTTTCAAAATCCAGATTTAAATCCCACAGCTATTTAAAAAAAAAAAAAAAACTGCCTTTGGTGTTTTTAACTTGCCAGCCCCTCGTGTTTTTTTTGYATTTATTTTTGGAGTTGATGATCCAAACTCATAGAAAACCCCAAAAATTTTCCCCTTGGATGTCCCAAACAGCCCAAGTTTGGAATTGTGGCATCACCAAGTTGTTTGTTGCCCCAGAAAATTCAAAATTTCAAGGAACTCACTCGTTTGAAGTCGTTCATGTTGGTGGCTTGCACTGGAGTGCCAATAAATGTGAAATATGTGATTCTTGTCGTCTCCTCATCGCCATGATTGGACTGAACAAACAACTGGAAAAAAAAAGCCAAAAAAAAGGAGTTCAATTTTTATCCCTGAATCGATACCTAAAGTGTCAGCTGCTTGAGATGTTTGAGCAAATTAAAGCTTTTTTCCAGTTGTAAAGGGCTCTGTCCTCTTCATTTAAATAATTCTATTTAATATTATTATAAAGTATAATAAATTAAAATTTATCCTATACTATACCACAATTCTATATTCTAGATATAAAATGAAATAATTTTATTGAAGTATTTAATATTAAATAATTATCTACAGATAATGCTGTTGTTTTTCTGGCTGTTTTATTAAAACCCCACCCAGCTGGGATTTTCACAGCTTCCACTTCCCACATTCTGCCAGCACCTAAAAAGTCCCAATTTCACAGGAATCTGAGTAGAAATTAAACCAGAATCAATTAATTTAATGCCGGGTGCATTCCCTAGCACAGGCTGCAGCACTCTGTGAAATTCCCTCAGGACAAAAAGGGACTCACAGTGACACTGTTGACATTCTGGAATTTTACATAACGGAGCTGGATGATCCCATCTTCTTTAATGTCATCYGGGCCCAGCTCCAGGGCCTGGGTGGGTTCACTTCGTTCTGCCTCCTCAAAATCCATCGAGCGCGGCAGGTTGATGAAGATTTTGATGTATTTTGGCCCTTGGCCTGGGATGGAAGAGATGAGCAGTAAATTCCACAGGGAATTTCAGAATTCCACCAAGTTGCATGGCATTTTATGGTTTATATAWAAAAAAACAAGGTGAAGCTTTCAGTGGCTCTCACCTTAARCCTGGAATTAAATCCAA
Source organism: Malurus melanocephalus (assembly GCF_030028575.1). NCBI lineage: Eukaryota > Metazoa > Chordata > Aves > Passeriformes > Maluridae > Malurus > Malurus melanocephalus. The sequence continues at coordinate 25,159 of NW_026624663.1, read as the reverse complement.
GCTCTCTYTGAAGGGGATCAAACTATAAATAGATATCAAACTACAAGAAATTTGTGTATCACACTGTAATATCTGTGTATCAATGCATAATAAATAATTCTAATTGCACCAGACAYTTCACTCACCATTGTCTGGCCCCTGAAGTTTCATAGAGTAAAGCTTGACAGGCTGACTAAAAGCTACAGTGATAAGCAGCTGTGGAGAAAAAAAAAAGAAACAGAATTAAACACCAATTTCTTAATTTAAAACCAACTCAGCACAAGACTCTGGAATAAATGATGTGGCCACTTCTCACTATTTTACACATTTTGGATGTTTAAATCCCAGCAAACGCTGCTCTGCTTGGGAATTTTCAGTGTGGAAAGCAGTAATGCTGTAAGAACTTTGTACCCCAGTTTTTTCTACCCCTCCCAGCCTGTCCCAAGATCCCTGCAATAAAATATTCTCCTGGAATATGTGAGGCAAACCTGCTCGTCACAGTCGGACTCCAGGTAGGAGGAATCTTTGCGTAAACAATTCTCAAAGCCGTGCTCGTCGCTCTCGTTGAGGCACTCACAGCCAGCCTTGTTGATGAAAGGCAGCAGATCCATCTGGGAATARAGCAGGAGATGCTGGGATGGGGAATTGTGCATCCCAAAGGGACAGGGACACACACACACATCAATCAGACTGTCCCATTATTCATTAACAATCAAGAAATCAAGCCATAATCTGCAGGAAGTCATTCCTATGCACCACTTTTCCCAATATTCCTGTGCCATGCTTTTCTTTTTAACCACAAAGAAATACAAAGGGGACACTTTTAGAACCATCCCTTAGCAAACATGAGATTTTTTTCACTTTAAGAAATATTTAGGATGGCTGAGAAGGAATTTTTAATGTCTCCGTTCTTAATAAACCTGTACATGTAAATTTTTTTTTTCTGGAAAAAAAAGCCCAAATTATTTTCTTGAGCAGCTTYGCTTAAAATCCTATAATTTAACTTAAAGCACATTTGAAAATCAAAAAGTTTTTAAAATCCAAGCTCCACAAGCATTCCAACACAACTCTGGGAAAATACTCACATATCCTTTTGGGATGTCTGTGTCCTCACTGTTGCCAGGATCATTTTCCAGGTGCTGTTTGATTTTATCTTCCAAACCCACAGCATCTGCTCCTTGGTATTGATCAATCCGTACTTTATTCCGGAAAAACAGGAATGTGGGGGTTGCTGAGATGTTGTTGGTGGCAGCTGTGCCCTGGCAGCAAAAATGAGTGTTTGTTCACTGCTTTAGGTCAGTCTCACCTAAACCACTGACAATAAATCCATAAATTCAATTTTGGCTTCAAGAATTGCACTGGCAAAAGTTTTTAATTCACACTGATGCCATGCTCAATACCTGAAAATATTATTTTAGCAATACAGRTTAATTAATTAATTAATTAATGTGTTTTTACGCTGCTCAAAGGGCAGCACAGCAGGAACGTTTTTCCAACAGGAATTTTTGTAGGAATTTGGTATTATGGCTCTGTGGGATGCAG
>NW_026624663.1:11786-23204 GCF_030028575.1 Malurus melanocephalus | reverse complement strand
ATCTCATTAGTCCATGTTACCGCTTGGGAAAAATTGTATTTATACATAATTTAAATATTTAATGGTCAAAATGTATCAAAGCCTCGGGGATCATAAAATTTTTCTCACAATAAATTTTTTTACACCTCTAACCAGTTATTCCCATATTTATTTTGCTCTGGGAGGATAGAGCTAGTTTCTTTTGATTTAATTGCACTGCCTTGGCTGAAAATACAAGTTATTTTTTATTTATTTTGTGCCAGCAAAAGTGTAGGAAGTGCTCAGCTTCACCAATTCCCGGAAAGGGATATTCTCACTTGGAAAGAGGAATTGAAAAGTGAAATCAAAAAATCCCCTAAGTAGAAAATCGGAAAAAAAAAAAACAAAAAACCCAGCGAACTAAGAGGCAGCAACCAGGCAATAATAAGGTGTTTTATGAAGCTCAAAACTCCCAAGATTGTCACTATTCTCCCTAATTTCACAGATTAACGGGAATAATTCAGTTGCTAAGGTTTTTTTTTTTTTTTGTGATAAATTCATTCCGATCTCACCCTGCTGAGGAACAGGGATTATCCTGGGGAAAGGGGGTGAGGACACAATGAAGTTTTATGAGGGAAGGAGATGTTTTTCGGGGTTTTTAGTGTTGTGCGTGCTTTGTTTCCATCAGTTTGCTGCCTTTAATGGAGCTTTAAAGCAGCGCAGCCGCTGCTCCCTCAGAGCGCCTGAGGGCTGCCGGGTCCGGCGGGAAAAACGGGAATTTATCGCAGGAATTGGGAACACGGTGCTGCCACCGTGACTGCGTTACCGAGAGTCCCTAACGCTACCGAGAGCGCCGCGGAACCGGGATAAAACCACGGCAGCGGTGGAACCCATCCCGGGAGCTGAAGCGGGAGCGGAGCCGCGTCCCGCCCTCACTCACCCCCTCATGGTGAACTTCACCACGGCCAAGCGCGAGCCGGCGGCGCTCAGCTCGGGCTGGAACTCGGTGTCGTTGGCGATCACCTTCACGCCCGCCATGGCCGCGGGCCCCGGTGGCGGTACCGGGTGCGATGTGCAGCGTCACGGCGGGCAGGGCGCCCGGCATGCACCGCTGGGACCAGCGCAGGCGCGGCCGCTCCACCSCGCCATCTTGGGAACGGGCAGCGAGGGGTGATCCCAACGGCGGCCATTTTGGGAACGGGCAGTGAGGGGGGATTCCAACGGCGGCCATCTTGGGAACGGGCAGTGGGGGTGATTCCAACGGCGGCCATCTTGGGAACGGGCAGTGAGGGGGTGATTCCAACGGCGGCCATCTTGGGAACGGGCAGAGAGGGGGGGATTCCAACGGCGGCCATCTTGGGAACGGGCAGCGAGGGGTGGTTCCAACGGCGGCCATCTTGGGAACGGGCAGTGAGGGGGGATTCCAACGGCGGCCATCTTGGGAACGGGCAGTGAGGGGGTGATTCCAACGGCGGCCATCTTGGGAACGGGCAGAGAGGGGGGGATTCCAACGGCGGCCATCTTGGGAACGGGCAGCGAGGGGTGGTTCCAGCGGCGGCCATTTTGGGAACGGGCAGAGAGGGCGGGAACGACACCACGGCGGCCATTTTGGAAACGGGCAGGACGTGAGGGGGTGAAGCCGTTGGCAGCCATCTTGGGAACGGGCAGAGAGGGGTGATCCCAACGGCGGCCATCTTGGGAACGGGCAGTGAGGGGTGGTTCCAACGGCGGCCATCTTGGGAACAAGCAGAGCGTGAGGGAGTGAAGCCGCCGGCGGCCATTTTGGGAACGGGCAGAGAGGGGTGATCCCAACGGCGGCCATCTTGGGAACGGGCAGAGAGGGGTGATCCCAACGGCGGCCATCTTGGGAACGGGCAGGGCGTGAGGGGGTGAAGCCGCCGGCGGCCATCTTGGGAACGGGCAGAGAGGGGTGATCCCAACGGCGGCCATTTTGGGAACGGGCAGAGCGTGAGGGAGCGAAGCCGTTGGCGGCCATTTTGGGAACGGGCAGTGAGGGCGGGAACGACACTGCCGGCGGCCATTTTGGGAACGGGCAATGAGGCCGGGAACGGCACCGCCGGCGGCCATTTTGGAAACGGGCAATGAGGGCGGGAACGGCACCGCCGGCGGCCATTTTGGGAACGGGCAGTAAGGGCGGGAACGACACCGCTGGCGGCCATTTTGGGAACGGGCAGAGCGTGAGGGGGTGAAGCCGCCGGCGGCCATTTTGGGAACGGGCAGCGAGGGGTGGTTCCAACGGCGGCCATTTTGGGAACGGGCAGAGCGTGAGGGAGCGAAGCCGCTGGCGGCCATTTTGGGAACGGGCAGAGAGGGCGGGAAGGAAGCCGCCGGCGGCCATTTTGGAAACGGGCAGTAAGGGCGGGAACAACACCGCCGGCGGCCATTTTGGAAACGGGCAGGACGTGAGGGGGTGATCCCAACGGCGGCCATTTTGGGAACGGGCAGAGCGTGAGGGAGTGAAGCCGTCGACGGCCATTTTGGGAACGGGCAACGGGGGCGGGAACAACACCGCCGGCGGCCATTTTGGAAACGGGCAATGAGGCCGGGAACGACACCGCCGGCGGCCATTTTGGGAACGGGCAGCGAGGGCGGGAACGGCACCGCCGGCGGCCATTTTGGGAATGGGCAGAGCGTGAGGGAGTGAAGCCCTGGCGGCCATTTTGGGAATGGGCAAGCGCGGGAATTGCGTGAGGGGAGAAGAACCTTAAAATTTTAACGTGAAAATTTAGCCCTACTTTCGTCATTAACAACTTTCTATGTGACATTATGGTTATTATGCTTCTCTCTTGAAAGGAGAACTGTTGTAATTTTCTTTTAGCTTCCTTTAAATTACGTTTTTTTAATAAAGCCAATCTGTCGCGATAGTGAATTCTTAAATAAACGCTCAGAAGCAAAAAGGGGGAAGAAATTTATAAACGCTTGTATTAACCACAAAAAACCCCGAAATTAAACCAAAGACTTTCCCACTTGCCAATTTTCTGACAATTTCTCTACGTGCTCTATAACACAATATAATAAATGTAGCTTCGAGATGTCTCATATTAACGCTTTTCCTGCTCAAAACCAGGGATATCCCCAGCATTCTCCTCCCGCCCGTTGCAATTTTAAAGCCTGACAGTCATCGCTAATTAATTAATTAAGCAAGCAGTCCCCTTTTCCCTGCACTACCTCAGCGGAACCCCGCAGTTTCCATGGCGCCCGCGTTTGCCGTCAGGCGCGCCGGCCGCGGTTTCGTGACGGTGTCGCGGGAGGCGGTGTCATCCGCTCGCTGCGGGGCCGCGGCACCCGGGACCCGGGAGGGCCGGGAAAGGGAACGGGAGCGGAACCGGGACCGGATAGGTGAGAACCGTGAGGGGGCGAGGGGAGAACCGTGAGGGGGGAACCGTGAGGGGGCGAAATGAGAGCCGTGAGGGGGCGAAATGAGAACCGTGAGGGCGCGAACCGTGAGGGGGCGAAATGAGAACCGTGAGGGGCGAGGCGGGAACCGTGAGGGGCGAAATGAGAGCCGTGAGGGGGCGAAATGAGAGCCGTGAGGGGGGAACCGTGAGGGGCGAAATGAGAGCCGTGAGGGGGCGAAATGAGAGCCGTGAGGGGGGGAACCGTGAGGGGGAGAGGCGGGAACCGTGAGGGCGCGAACCGTGAGGGGGGCACGGGGTCGCCCGGCCCGCGGCGGGAGGGGCGGCGCGAGCCCCCGGCCCTCAGGTTTCCCGCCCAAAGCGCTGAGGGGGCTGAGGGCGCTGAGGGGACATGGCGATCTGAGAATCCGAGAATTCACAGATTCCACCGACCCACCGTTAACGGGACACGATTGGCTTTGGAGTTTCACCGCGAAAACAGCACCAGGTTATTATTAATGTGGGGAGATTTCCGTCGCTGCTGAGGGAGTCTCACCTCAGGGAATTGATCCTCTTGGGGGGATTGAATTCCTTTTAATGCCTTTTTTTTTGCTACCTSTCAGCCTTCCCCAATTTTATTTCCYTTTTCAGTGCYAGACACAGTGCTCTTGGCACYCTAGAGTTCTCCAGCTGTTTTGGATAACTGTCCTCTATGACAATTTGAAACGGGAAAAATTACTGTGGGTTTAGTGTGGCATCAGATGAAGGAGCAGGAAAACCTGCGAGTGGTTTCCAAAGGTGTCAATTAACTCCAATCTCATGCCCCAAATTAGTGTTTCCTTTTTTTGTCTTGGTTTGGAATCTTTTGTATATCTAGGGAAGGTGTTTTCATTGTCTTCTCCCTCCCTCAGAGGTCCTTGTTCTTCATCTCTAGATAATAAATAGAAAGTATAATCTGTAATTAAATTTAAAATCATTAGATTTTTTTAAAATGCATAAACAGCCCATTCATAGTTATTTCATGCTATTTAATACTATTTTGGGGCAGATTATTGGAGATAATMACACATATCCTGAGATTATTTCCTKMATGGAAATGTGTTTGGGAATRGTAGCTCTTGGCTTTTGGTGTAATAAAGGTGGGATTAGTTTTGTTTTACCTCTTTCTCCCATGGATTTATTCTGTCTGGGGGCTTTTCTGTATCCATACTGTGGATCTCAGGGTAAAAAAAAACTTGAAAAGGTTTTCACTGGAATTTTGKATTCCGTGTTTGATACCTTGTACTTGAAAAATCAGTTTAGTGGCTTTACTCAAATAGGAATTGATCCCAGATGATTAAATGTGCCTTAATCCCACCTTTAAGCAGAGCAGTTCAAGGAGTCACTGGATTATTTTGTCAGATTAAYGTATTATTTAACATTTTTATTTCATTTCCACATTTCAATAATTGCTTTCTGTTTAAATATTCTTAAAATCCTATTTTCAGGAAGGTGTTTTCCCACATCTCTGCATTTATTGTRTTTGTAAAGTTAGAATTATTTAAGTATTATCTATTTATTATTGTTTGCAATGTTTTATGTTATAGAGGGAAGCAAAATAATTGCAAGGATGATGTTATTCATATATATATGTATATCCTTATAAATATGGAGTAACAGAAGCTCTGCTTTGTTGTGGTTTGGGAAGAAAATGAGGATTTTAGCACTTGTGGAAACTCTGGAGACAGAGTATTAACAGGAATAACTTTATTTGTGACATCTCCATTTTCCACTTCCAAATTCCCTTTTCTGCAAGAAATCGTTGGGTTTTGGGAGTTCTAAATCACTAAAATGTGGGAATTGCTGCAGACTGATTCCCTGACTGCTTTTGGGCCCGTTTGGCATTGGGACAGCGTTGATTTGCTCCTGTAGTTTGTCATCACTGATGGCAAAAAATGGAATTATTGATTGTTTGCAGACAAGAAGGGATTTGGGTGCTGGCAGGGGCTGCAGTCGGCGTTTGCCKGGGCTGAGCTCTGCAATCTGAATTCCTGGAGAATTAAAATGTGGCTTTTCCTCAAAAGGAAGTTTTTTATGAAGGCCTTGCGCTGCCATAAGCAAAAACTAGAAGGAAAGAGGTAGTTTTTCTTTTTCCTCTCCCTCCTAAAGCCTTGCTGTGWAATATTCTGATTTCTGATTGAAATGGGAATATTAGAGGGTTGATAGTGTGTTTTCTGCATGGAAAATCTGGAATTTCTTATATTAGTTATGTGCTAATGCTTTTCTGTGTTGTAATACCCTATATGTTCCTTTTGAAAATTCCTTTTGTTCAGAGTGGGGTGGTTTGAAAGTGTTCACAAGTAGCTTGAAATGCAGAATCTCAAGCAATAATTCTGTGCCCCACTAGGGGAGTTTCTGTATTTATTTAAAAATTGCAGCTGTTTTTCACAGCCAGGTGACACAGGAACACTGGGAYTCGGTCCCTGGCAGCAGCAGGAGTGAGAAAGGATTTTTCTGTTGTTTTATTGGTGTTTTTCAGCTCTGGTTCAGTCATTCKTGGTTTGTTTCCTCACAAAAATTGGGTGGTAAAAGAGGCAAATGGKTATTTCTGTTTGCTTTGGGTGTTTTTATTCTTCTTGTTGGTATTTGCATTTTGTTCTGTTGCATCTGGCCACTTTATTCCTGCTTTTATTCCATTTTTATGATGATTTGCCTGCAAATCAAGCCTGGTTTAATTGTAGCTCTTTGTGTTGTGTRAAATGCTGAATTAATTTCTTTTTCTACGTTGTGATGGTCCAGACAGAGCAATTGATCCAGCATTGCATAACAATTAACACTGCAGGGCCAGGTGTGGTTTGCAATGTGGAGAAAAACTGCATTTTTGGTCTTTATTGATCCTGATTGTTAAATTCAAGCTCTTAATTAAACAGCTTTTAATGAAGATGATTCACCAGGAATGAGCTGCTTTTCTGGGAGGGGTGTTTGATGTGATATTGCAGATTTGGTGATGTGGATTTATTGCTTCTACCTCTGTGTGTAGCTGTAAAAAACCTCTGGAAAATACACATTTTTAAATATCTCTTCCATGAATCCTGCTTGTTTTGGTGTGTTCATGCTCCTCTAAATCAGARCTCTGGCTCTGGTTAGAGCTGGGGTAAATTCAAAGCATAAACCTCCAGAGGATAATCCATCAGGAGTGTTTGGTTATTTATTTAACACGACCTTTTCACTGATAAGAAAACGCCAGTTCTACAAACATGGAAGTGCTCAGCAAGCTGGGAATGTTTCTACCACAAACAGAGGKTTTAAATCTTGTGCAAATCCAAGTTGGGTTTTATTGCCACAACTCGAGTTTCTATTCCCAGTGACCGAGACCGTTTTGGCCTGGGGMCGGTTGAAATTCCGCTGTGTTTTTTGTGTCAATACCTTTGGAAGATGTGAAATGTTGCTGTAAAAGTAGTGCTGGACTTATTTCCTGCTGGAGAGTGGCCAGGATTCAGTTTATCACTGATTTCACCTAAGGCAGGATATTCCATATTCCAGTATCTGTGTAGCAGGGACATCATCATAGCAGGGTTATAAAAACAGCTCCAGCCTCGGGCCTTCAAACATTTCTTACTACAAAATTACACTAAAAACAGGGAATTGGGATGTGCTGCTTGGTTGTATGTGGGGAAGGAAATGCCTATAAAATTTTGCCAGATTGTAAGAAATCAAGCTTGTGTTTTTAAAGGATTGGTTAAGGAACGTTAGGGCATTCTCTGAGGAGAAATGAGAGGATCCCACGCACAGGAATATTTATGTAGAGCATTAATGAGGCCACTCCAGGATAATTTCCTGAGGTTTTGGGGACAGAGATGGGGATGCTCCTGTTGCTGAGCCCTGKTTTKTTTTTTTTTTGGTTGGAATTACAGGCACTCTGTGACCATGGCTGGGAACAGCCTGGTGCTGCCCATCGTGCTGTGGGGCCGGCGTGCCCCCACTCACTGCGTGTCCTCYCTGCTGCTCGTGGATGGCTCTGTCATTGTCACCGGCTGCCACGACGGGCAGATCTGCCTCTGGGACCTGGCTGCTGACCTGCAGGTGATGGATTTGAAATTCCCTTTGCTCTGGATCAAATCTCCCTTCATCCCCTGGCTGTCCTCCCTGTCCCACTGCTGCTGTGACCACTCCACCCTTCCCACATCTTACTGAGAGGTGCTGCTCCTTCAGGAGGATTTTTATAACTCATTCCAGTTTCTTGGAGCTGCTCTAAACCAGTTTATGGTGTTATAAAAGGGAATTCCTTCCCAATGCCCCATCTGGCAGTGCAAAGCCATTCCTCCTTGTCCTGTCCCCAATCCCTCTCCAGTGYTCCTTTTTTGCACTCCCCTTATTTGTGGGTATGCAAAAACTCAACTGGAGGAACTCCTCATATGCAGCACAATTTTTTCATTCAGCCAAATTCAATTCCAATTGAACTGAGCCAAATTCAGCTCCTGATTTGTAAATATTGAGAGGAGTTTGCAAAATGCATTTTTTTCCCCTTAAATTCTCATTCTTATGTGAAGTAGAAAATCTTCCAAGATGACCCATCCACTGCTGTGCTAATTAAATGTGTGTGCTCACATGAATGGAGATGGAACACATGAAGTGGAAAGCTGCCATATGGATATCCTGATCATCTGTGTGATTTTGCCTTCTTGTTTTCTTTCCCTGATCCCAGATCAATCCCAGAGCTCTGCTYTTTGGTCACACAGCCTCGGTTACTTGTTTGTCCAAGGCCTCAGCTTCCAGTGAAAAGCAATATATAGTGAGTGCATCAGAGAGTGGGTGAGTTTCTGAGTGTTTCTTGATGTGCAGAACTGAAATAATGGGAATTTGTCCCAAATTTATCTGTATTTCAATGCTGTGTTTCATTTTTATCCTCAAGAACAAATTCCTCAGCAAATACATTTTATTTTTGGATTGGTTTTGTTTATTAATCAGAGCAATAGTTTAGAAGGAGAAACAGGAAGGATTYCTTCCATTTTTATCTGGAAAAGGCAGGGAACAATTTGCCTGAATAACATTTTGGCAAGGAATTTGAGAGGAGAATGTGTCAAAATTTACAGTTTCCACCTTGGGCCGATTTCTAGGCTGAGTAATCTCCTCCCCTTAGATTTAAAACCAAAACGTGTTTTCACTGAGAATTTGTCTGTCTGATGGAAAGGGGGAAGCACCTCACAGATTCTGTTCTGATGAAATTTGAATGTGAATTTTTAAGTTAAAAAGTACTGTAGATGCAGGGAATAGCTGCTTTGAATTGCTGCAGGTTCTGTAATTTATCCTTATAGTGAAAAGGAGGTGGTGTGGATTCAGGAGGACCTGAAATTCCATTTGCTGCTGGGTTTCTCTAAATTCAATTGATMTAATCCCTGTTCAAATAAAATTCCTCACAGTGTGAAGGGTTTCTGAGTGTGTGGACACCTGGCCTGTTTTGCTGTGTTTTAGGGAGATGTGCCTGTGGGATGTGAATGATGGAAGGTGCATCGAGTTCACCAAGCTGGCTTGTGCCCACACTGGCATCCAGGTGAGTGCTGGCAGGGATGGCACAGTGGGAAGTGTGATTTGGAAGATTTGGGAACACCCTTTAGATCCAAAATGAAGGGATCCCTGTCCTACACAGATTCTGACTGGAGTTTGTTCCCATCTGTGCAGTTCTATCAGTTCACAGTGGGCACGCAGCGGGAAGGGAGACTCCTGTGCCACGGACATTATCCCGAAATTCTGGTCATGGATGCAGCCAGYCTTGAAGTTCTGTATTCTTTGATATCCAAGATCTCTCCTGACTGGATCAGCTCCATGAGCATCATCCGCTCCAACAGGACACAAGGTGATTATTTCAYGTGSCAGGRACACCTCCCATTATCCCAGRGTGCTCCAAGCTCCATCCAGCCTGGCTGGATACTCCAGGGATACTCCCAGTGCAGCACAAATGAGGAAATGCTCGTGCCTCAGCCTGCTTTTTGTGTTTCCCAGAGGACACCGTGGTGGCCGTGTCCGTGACCGGTATTCTCAAAGTCTGGATCATCACCTCGGACGTCAGCCGGCTGCAGGTAGGCACAGCCTGCAGGATTTAGGACACTTCCTTCTGGGATGGGTTCTGTTCCTCATATTCCATTTCCTCTTTGCCAGTGGAAAATCAACTTCCTGAATTTTCCTTTACCGATACCACTTGCCAGCAAGAGAACTGTTTTCCAAATCAAGTTAGAATAATCCCAAATTTTTCCGAATCTGTTTTTTGTTTGCACAATGTACTGATTTGGGTTAGTGTTTTGTTGAGCAGACCATGGCATTTTTGGGTATATTCATTATTCAGGATTATCTCCAGCTCCCTGTTATTTGGCATTTCCTATGTATTAATGAATAAATTCTTAAAGGAGATTTGTCTGKGATAAATCAACTCTTCACAGAAATCTCTAGTAAAAGATGTTTAGCAGCTAAGGAAAAATCACCTTCCATCTAGGAATGGAATGGGAGTGGAATCTGCTTCACTGCAGCTTCTACCTGGCTGCAAGGTCAGCACCACTAATCTGTGCTGCTGGGGAATTTGGGAGATTTAAGTGCCCAAAGAGGACACCACGTGYTCCAGCAGATCTTCTTAGGAGGAGTCATGGAATAAAAGCAGCTCTGATTGTTTGGGTTCTCTGTAGAAATCACCCATCTGGCACCTTGAGAAATTCCCAGTCCTTTTTCTGTGTGCTCTGGCACAGTCCTGATTTCGGTGGGAGCAGGAAAGAGTTGGTTTAGTGCTGGTTCTGTTTGGTTTAGGACACCACCCCCGTGTTTGAGGAGGAGTCCAAGCCCATCTACTGCGAGAACTGCCAGAGCATTTCCTTCTGCTSCTTCACCCAGCGCTCGCTCCTGGTCGTGTGCTCCAAGTACTGGAGGGTAAGGCAGAACCCCTGAGCCCTCCTCCCTCGAAAATCTCAATTAAACAACACAAAAACATTTAGAACAAAATGCTCTAATTCTCTTTAATGCATCTTTGTTACATATTCAACATGTTTAATATATATTTAATCCACATCTCAGCCTGTGGTGTGAATTTGGAACAAGACGATCCTTAAAGTCTTTTCCAACACAAACTCTTCTGTGATTCTGTGATCTTGAACCCAAAATCAGCTGCACATTTTAATGTGTAATCAATTGGTAATAACAATAGATTTTGCTGTTTCCTCTCAGGTTTTTGATGCCGGAGATTATTCCCTCTTATGTTCAGTCCCCAGTGAAAATGAGCAGACTTGGACTGGTGGGGATTTTGTGGCAGCTGATAAAGTGATTGTATGGACAGAGGATGGACAGAGTTTCATCTATAAATTACCAGCCAGGTATTCAACAAAGAAATATCCCATTTATTTAATTTTGGCTTAATTTGAATTGAACTGAGTTAATTGAACTACTGAAATATTGATCCAGTACGAGAAAGCACATAAATACAAAAGTACAAAATTAATAAAATTTCGCATCAAAAAGGTTAAAAATGACAAGTAAAATCAAAGACTTTGACATCTTCATGGTGTGCAAACATGTTTTATCTTGAATATTCCCACATAAATCACGTGGGAACTCCTTTTTCGCCCTCACATGTCAGAGCATGAGGATGGAAGCAACATCCTTCTGTAGGAATTGCTCTCTAAATCCAAGGAATTTTACTCCTTTCTTTGTTCCTGAATTTTTGAATTGAATTTCTGGTTTTCCACTTTGTTTTTATACCCAGCTGCCTCCCAGCCAGTGATTCATTCCGCAGGGATGTGGGGAAAGCAATGGAAAACTTGATTCCACCTTTATTGTACAGCGTGTTGGACAGAGCAGAGAAACAGGTAAATGTGTTTTTTTTTAATGGGTTTGTGATGTTTTTAAATGAAGGAAGCTTGGAGCTGAGCACGTGGTTTGTGTGTTGAGGTTGTTCCTTGTTTTTTACACAGCTCCTRATATGTCCTCCAGTGACTCGATTCTTCTGTGGCCAGAGAGAACTTCCCTACAAGCTCTTAATCCAGGGAGACTCCTCAGGGAGGCTTTGCATTTGGAGCATACCCGACACCCTGGACCAGCAGGAGGGTGCAAAAGGTACTCAATTAATCCTCAGATCTTCGTGGATGCT
>NW_026624663.1:8096-9509 GCF_030028575.1 Malurus melanocephalus | reverse complement strand
TTGAGCCCCCGATTGCAGCGGCGGTCGCTCCAATCCTCGTGACCTTGTCCCTCCTTTTCCCCAGGCCTGCAAACATCCACCTCCATATCCCTGCAGGAAGCTTTTGACCAGCTGAGGCCTCGTCCTGCCGGGATCATAGACCAGTTGAGCATCATTCCCAACGCCAGCGAGCCGCTGCGGGTGACGGCCAGCGTCTACATCCCGGCCCACGGGCGGCTGGTGTGCGGCCGCGAGGACGGCAGCATCGTCATCGTGCCTGCCACACAGACTGCCATCGTGCAGCTGCTGCAGGGGGAGCACATGCTGCGTAGGGGTAGGCACTGGGTTCTAGAAATGCTGCAAATCTGGGGAGTAATAGCTCCATTGGTGAACCTCCAGAATTGTTCATAGCGCTGCGTTGTTGGGTGTTAATGTGCCGGTGGAAATCTCCAAGGGTAAAGGTTCCATTGGATATGTGCTTCTATATAACATKATTTTCATAGCTTTGGGATCTGAGCAAACAGTGATTGCTCTGTTGAATTTCTGTTTTTCCTCTTYCCAGGCTGGCCCCCTCACCGGACGCTCCGAGGCCACCGGAACAAGGTGACGTGTTTGCTGTACCCTCACCAGGTCTCCTCCCGCTACGACCAGAGGTACCTGATCTCGGGCGGGGTGGATTTCTCTGTCATCATCTGGGATATYTTCTCGGGAGAGATGAAGCACATCTTCTGTGTCCACGGGGGAGAAATCACCCAGCTGCTTGTTCCACCGGAAAACTGCAGTGTGAGTTCTCTGCGAGTTTTTCTCTCAGAGTTTTGTTTATAAAAGAGGTTTTTGGTCACTCTGCTTGGCCCAGTGGGGGGAAAGTTTTCAATACCAATTTTCTGCATTATGATTAAGCTTTTTCTCTTTTTTCCTTGATTTAGGCAAGAGTCCAGCACTGCATTTGCTCCGTTGCCAGCGATCACTCGGTGGGTCTGCTGAGTCTGAGGGAGAAGAAATGCATCATGCTGGCATCTCGCCACCTCTTCCCAATCCAAGTGATCAAATGGAGGCCCTCCGATGACTACCTGGTGGTGGGATGTTCAGATGGCTCCGTGTACGTCTGGCAGATGGACACTGGTGAGCTCAGAGATGGGGATTCATCCCTTTTGAACAGATAGAAATAGAGATCTGCTTTGAGTGCTGTTGGAGCTGTGTCTGAGGGGAGAATTAAAACACTTTTGCATGTTTATATTCAGAGCTTATCGCTCCAGGTGTTCCCCAAATCTGTGATCAGTGCAGAATCACACCGGGGGGTTTTCAACCTCGTGGAAATTTTGGGAAATCCCATCCTTTGAGGAATGTTAGTTCTAAGCCTGGCTGTTGTAACACAGCAAGTTCTGCGTCGTGTGATATCTGGGATGTTGAGCAGCTCGTTTTGCTGTGTGATAT
>NW_026624663.1:3335-5981 GCF_030028575.1 Malurus melanocephalus | reverse complement strand
TGATATCTGGGATGTTGAGCTGTTTCTCCCTGACTCCACCATTCCAGGAGCTCTGGACAGGTGTGTGATGGGAATCACAGCAGTGGAGATCCTGAATGCCTGTGACGAGGCCGTTCCTGCGGCCGTGGACTCGCTGAGCCACCCCGCTGTCAATCTGAAGCAGGCCATGACCCGCCGCAGCCTGGCTGCTCTCAARAACGTGGCTCACCAGAAGCTGCAGACCCTGGCCACCAACCTGCTGGCTTCTGAAGCCTCRGACAAGGTGGGTGTGCTTYKKTGGAACAATTCCTGATASCAACCAAAACCTCCCCTGGYGCAGCTCGTGGYCAGCAGAGCGCWGCAGTGCTCCATCCTCTCCCAATTTTCCTTTTAAATTACCTTCTGTTTGAGGAAAAATCTCCCATAGTGAGAACATTCCTTGGAGCACCACCAGGATGTTTCCATAAGGGCTTCTGCTGCTCTTCCTGCTGCATCCAGGCGGAATTGGSAATGTCACATTTGTGTCTGGGTGTTTTGTGGGCTCCTCGTCCAGTGAAAGTGTTGGGAGAATGCTTAAAAACTTATATTAGTGTATTAATGTTCTGGTTTGCTGACATTCTTCAGCTTTTATCCCACAGCATCTTAATTCCCTGCCTCCTCCCTTTTTCCCCCCTTGGGAGGGAAGGAAGGAGGAAGAAGATGGGCTTAAGTGAAATCACCAAGTGGTGCAGTAATTGCAGGTCTGGGTGAATTGGAGTAGCTTCTTTTCCATATATTGATTCTATATTAACTCCAAATTGGAAATATTTAATGTGTTTTAAGCTTAGTAACAAAGGTTGGGATGGAATATAACTGTGATCTCGTAGGATTCAGGAGAAGGAAATGTGGATTTGTGCCTTGCCTGAGAGCTCAGATTATTTACAGACCTCCTTAAATGGAATAGTGTTTGATGGGTGTGAATTTCAAACTTGGCTCATCCACAGCTTCCCTAATGGAAATGTCAATTCTCTCTCTCGTTTTTCCAGGGGAATTTGCCAAAATATTCCCATAACTCCCTGATGGTTCAGGCCATCAAGACGAATTTGACAGACCCAGACATCCACGTGCTGTTTTTTGATGTGGAGGCTCTGATAATCCAGCTGCTGACAGAGGAGGCCTCGCGGCCCAACACAGCCCTGGTTTCTCCAGAGAATTTACAGAAATCCTCCAGTGGCTCTGACAAAGGGGGCTCCTTCCTGACGGGCAAACGGGCGGCCGTGCTTTTCCAGCAGGTGAAGGAAACCATCAAGGAGAACATCAAGGAGCACCTCCTGGATGATGAAGATGAGGATGAGGAGGCCATGAGGCAGAGGAGGGAGGATGGCGACCCGGAGTATCGCTCCAGCAAATCCAAACCGCTGACTTTGCTGGAATATAACCTGACCATGGATACAGCCAAGCTTTTCATGTCGTGCCTGCACGCCTGGGGGTTGAACTCGGTGCTGGATGAGCTGTGCCTGGATCGCCTGGGCATGCTGAAACCGCACTGCACCGTGTCCTTCGGCCTCCTGTCCCGAGGGGGCCACATGTCCCTGATGCTGCCTGGCTACAACCAGCCCGTGGGCAAAGCAGCCCTGGAGGAGCTGGGCAGGAAAATGTCCGTGACTGAAGGTTTGGGGAAGGGCACGTACGGCGTGTCCCGGGCTGTCACCACCCAGCACCTGCTGTCTGTCATCTCGCTGGCCAACACTCTGATGAGCATGACCAACGCCACCTTCATCGGGGACCACATGAAGAAAGGACCAGCCAGGTATGGCAAACCCTCCAGAGCTCTTGGCAGTTCAGTTCAGCACTGGGTTTGGTGTGGTTATCCTTTGTGAATGGCTCTGAAAGCTGATTTCTCTGTGGATATTTCGTGTTTAGTTCACCATTGGGTTTGGTGTAGGTATCCTTTGTGAATGGCTCTGAAAGCCTTTGGGGTTGTGTCTCTCCGTGGATATTTCGTGTTTAGTTCAACTTTGGGTTTGGTGGAGTTATCCTTAGCGTTATCAAACCCCCTTTGTGAGGGGTTGAATGGCTCTGAAAGCTGATGTGTCTCTCCGTGGATATTTTGTGTTAAATTCAACGTTGGGTTTGGTGCAGTTATCCTGAAAGCTGATGTGTCTCTCCATGGATATTTTGTGTTAAATTCAACGTTGGGTTTGGTGTAGTTATCCTTTGTGAGGGGTTGAATGCTCTGAGACCTGATGTGTCTCTCCATGGATATTTTGTGTTTAGTTCAATTCAGTATTGGGTTTGGTGTGGTTATCCTTTGTGAAGGGTTCAATGGCTCTGAAAGCCTTTGGGGTTGTGTCTCTCCGTGGATATTTCGTGTTTACAGTTGGGTTTGGTGTGGTTATCCTTTGTGAAGGGTTCAATGGCTCTGAAAGCCTTTGGGGTTGTGTCTCTCCATGGATATTTCGTGTTTAGAGTTGGGTTTGGTGTGATTATCCTTTGTGAGGGGTTCAATGGCTCTGAAAGCTGATTTCTCTGTGGATATTTCGTGTTTAGTTCACCGTTGGGTTTGGTGTAGTTATCCTTTGTGAGGGGTTGAATGGTTCTGAAAGCCTTTGGGGTTGTGTCTCTCCGTGGATATTTTGTGTTTAGTTCAATGTTGGGTTTGGTGTAGTTATCCTTTGTGAGGGGTTG
>NW_026624663.1:0-2607 GCF_030028575.1 Malurus melanocephalus | reverse complement strand
CCACCCCCTCCAATGTCCAGCCATGCAGCACAAGGGCAAATCAAACAAGGTAAAAACCACTTTTTTTATAACTCTTTGATAAGTTATTCCAGCTTTTTACACTGAATTTATCTCTGATTATCCAGAGATAAAGTTACTGCATGGAAGGGAAAAGTGTAGTGTTGTAGTATTAATCTAGGTGAAATTATTGATTSTGCCATGAAATCATTCCCTGACCAGGAATTTTTGCCTGTTTCAAGTGCTCCTAAATATTCTGGTGTTGAGGAGGCTTAAACCTATGACTAAAAACCCTACAGTTATCCCAAAATGTTTGTGTGGGAATGATCCCAGCTCAGTGTCAGGATCACTCCTTGGCTGGGACAGCAAAACCAGGCAAAAAAACCCACAGGGATTTTGATTTTTTTTTTTGATTTTGATTTAATTTTTTCAGTCACTTCAGAAATGACTGAAGCTTCACTTGCAGTCTGGGTTGAGTTTGTGCATCTCTGATTTCTATTTTTCCAAAATGAAGCAGTTTTGGGTTCCAGGCTTGAATTGGTGTCCTTCTCCTTTAGATTTTTTGGCATTTCTATGGTGAAAAGTTGCATTTGCTTGCCTGGAGCCTCATTTAAAATGAATTAAAATTGCAACCAACCCTCAGGAATTCATTCTGGGACATCTTGGAGTGACAAATGGGGCAGCTCAGGCTGATTAAGGCTTATTTTTTGGGGTTTTTAATAATAATACAAATTCCAAGACTATGGAAATATGGGAAAAGCACGAAGAAAAAGGAGCAAAATTCCTGAACTTCTAATTTACAGTCAAACCAAACCCACCTGCCTAAAAACCATCTTTCAAATCACTTTATTTTGATTCCTTTGACCTTTCCAAAACATCTCTGTTTCTCTTACCATCTCCATGGTATTATTTTGAAGCTGAGTATTATTTTGAAGTTGAATATTTAAGTTGAAAATCATCACAGTTTCCTTTTTTTTTGCCATCCTCTGGTGGTTTTAATCTGTTTTTCTGCTGTTGCTCTCCTCACTTCTTTTTTTTTTTTTGTTTTTCTCTCTGTTTTTATTTTTTCTTCTTTTCTCTGCAAGTTGTTCCTGCTGCTGCTTCCAGCACGGAATCTGGGCACTCTGACACTTCTGCTTTCCATTCCTGTTTCTTAGTCAATGAAGGTATTTTTTTCTTACTTTTCTACTTATCCTTTACTTCCAGCTAAAATCCTTTCTCATTTTTATTTTTATTTGATTTTGAAGGGAATTTTTCTTTGCCAATGGGGTACCTTGGGTTGGATTCCCTGTTGGCTCTTAACAAAAAAAAGCAGTTTCATATCACTTAAATCTGATTTTTGGTGTTGATGAAGATTTGGGGTTTTTTTTTAATTACTTGGAATTGTTGTTGGGGGTGAGTTTGCTCCAATAAAGATTTATTGCCATTGTTAAAAAAATCTTGCTTGCAATGAGAATTTTTAACACCAAGGTGTAAATTCCTGCTTCCATGCACCTTTTGAACTGGAGATTCCTCTTTTTAATCCTTATTTCTTGAGGGAAAATTGCCACAATCCTTTCTTTAACACTGTGAGGAGCGTGACTGGTGGGAATATTTAGATTTTTATGCTCAGGATTGCTTAGAAATTAAAAATCTTGATCTGTATGTGCTTCTTGAGTCAATGGGATATTGAATGTAATACATTTATTACATTTACATTAAATGTAATTGCATGGAGTATTTGACATTGTGTTACTGCAACTCTGTGTATTTCTCTCCTGGTTTTACCTGCACAGTTCTGTAGTAGGAATTCACCTGAATTGAGTGTGTTAAAATAAAGATTCAGGTGGGAAATGAGGATCTCAGTTTGTATAACTTCGAATCAGGATGGAAAATTCAGGACGGAAAATTCCGAGTGATCCTTGTAGGGGGAATTCCTCTGAGTTTTAGGGATTTATTTATGAAATAAATGGATTTGTGGATGTAAAATGGATTTTATCTGAGCACCCTGCTGTGTTCTCCAGGCTGGAGCCAACTGGCTGCCATGCACTGTGTGATGCTCCCAGATCTTCTGGGATTGGAAAAATTCCGTCCCCCTCTGCTGGAAATGCTGGCACGGCGCTGGCAGGATCGCTGCTTGGAGGTGAGCACGGCATTTTCCATTCCCAGCACAAATCCTGCAGTTGTTATCTCGATTCAGCAGTGTTTTCTGGTTAAACCTCAGTCCAGATTGAGTTTATTTTGGGGGTTTTTATCCCTGTTTGTCCCTGCAGGTGCGGGAGGCGGCGCAGGCGCTGCTGYTGGCCGAGCTGCGCAGGATCGAGCAGGCGGGACGCAAAGAAACCATCGATGCTTGGGCTCCTTACCTTCCCCAATACATGGACAGCGTCATCTCCCGTAAGGAATGTTCTGGAAATGGGGAAAAGGGGCTGTGGAACCCCAAAATCCCAATCTTCAATCCCAATCCTGATCATCCGTTCAGGCCTGGATGTGCCATCCCATAACCAAGGCTGTCCCGGGAAAGATTCCCGGCAAAAAGAGCATCTCAATACCCTCATCTTCATTAAACTGGGCTTTTTTACCCTGAAAATGTGGTCTATATTGACACCAACTGATTTTAGAGTGTCTGAT
>NW_026624662.1:36697-37624 GCF_030028575.1 Malurus melanocephalus | reverse complement strand
CCCTGCTTGGGAAAACACAAAAAAAAAATTAAAACATTTTAAAAAACCCAAAATATCCCCAAAAAACCCCCCCAAAATTTAAAAAAAAAGAAACCATAAAAAAATCACACCAAAAAAATTTAAAAAAAAAAATTGCCCCAAAACCCCACAAAAATCACCCAAATTCCCACCCAAAAATCCCAAATTTTCCCCAAATTTGCTGAATTTTCCCCATTTTTTTCTCACCCGCCTGCAGCCCCCACTTGCAGCAGAGGCGCCGCTCGCTGAAGCCGAATCCGCCCTCAATGGTCCCCAGCAGGTGCAGCTCGGCCATGGCCCCAAAATCCCCCAAATTCACCCCAAAAATCTGAGCGGGGAAAAAAGAACAAAATTCACAAAAAAATTCACTCAAAAACAGTGCCAAAATCRGTCAAAATTCACCCAAAATCGGCCAAAATTCACTCAATATCTGCCCCAAAATTCACCCAAAATCAGCCAAAGTTCACCCAAAATCGATGCCAAAATTCACCCAAAATCGATGCCAAAATTCACCCCAAATCAGTCCCAAAATTGGCCAAAATCTGCCCAAATTTACCCAAAAAATCCCAGTTTTACCCAAAATTTCCCCATTTTTATCCCCAAAAATTCCCCATTTTTCACCCAAAATTTTTCCATTTCACCCAAAATTTCCCAATTTTTTCCTCAAAATTTCCCCATTTTATCCCCAAAATTTCCCCACTTTTTCCCAAATTTTTCCCATTTTTTACCCAAAAATCCCAATTTTCACCCAAAATTCCCATTTTTTAAATGCAAAAAATCCCAATTTTTCCCCCAAAATTTACCCATTTTTTCCCCAAAATTTTCCCATTTTTCCCCAAAATTTCCATATTTTTATCCCCAAAAATTGCAATTTTTTCACCCAAACTTCCTGATTTTCACCCCAAAAAT
>NW_026624662.1:31597-32527 GCF_030028575.1 Malurus melanocephalus | reverse complement strand
CGCAAGCTACGCCCATGTAGGCGGGGATACCCTTACGCATGCGCACAAAAGCCAGAGCGCGTTATGGGCGCCGCCATTTTGGGTGTTCCGAWCTGGGCGCCGCCATCTTGACTTCCCCTCAGCTACAGCGCTGCCATCTTGAGCGTCCCGCCCGCATCTCAGCCGTGCCGKCCGAATCCCCAAAAATTTTGGATAAAACCCCCAAAATTCGGGAATTTCGCCGCTTTTCCAATCCTTCGGGGCGCGCCGGACCCTCACTGCCGCCCCCGGATCCTGAAACCGCTCCTGAAGTTGCCGGAGTTGCACAAAAACCTCCCAAACGCTGCTTTTCCCCCAAATCCGGCTGCTTTTYCCATGAATTTTGCCCCAAAATGAAATATTTTTGCCCAATCCTCACACCAAAATGCCTCATTTCACCCAAATTTGACCCACTTTTCTTAAAATTTAACCATTTCGCCCAATTTTGACCCATAAAATAACCATTGGATCCATGGTGAGGGGGAGCCCCAAGCAAAACTCCCAGACATACCTCCAGATAGCCCTCTAGGGTTAATGATAAAATTTTGGGATACTTATCCCTCTAGAAAAGGAAAAAGTAAAGCAAAAATGATTATTGCATGACGGTATGGGGCGGAAAACAGATTGGAGGAAATGTTTATTGGCCAGTATTTGGGTCCTTTGAGGATTGGATTTGTCAAGCTTTGAACATCTACTTGAATTCTAAAGAGCCTTTTAGTCAGGAAGAAAGTGATTATGCTGCCCTATGGATAGYTGGTGAAACTAGGGCAGGGTTATTTGTTTTAAATAAAAATTTAAGAAAAGAGAATTTAAGAAAGAAATAGGACACCTTTTAGAAGATCCAATGGGAGTAGCTGAAAGAGTGGATCARTTCCCAGGACCTAACACTTATACCTGGGAAGAAATACAATC
>NW_026624662.1:22774-31512 GCF_030028575.1 Malurus melanocephalus | reverse complement strand
AAGACCGAAATCATAGAGCACACATGCAGGATTTAAGAACCATCATTGTACAGGGAATTAAGAAGGCTTTTAATGAACAACAAAAGAAAGACAGGACCCTACTGAGTGGCTAGAGAGGCTGCAGAAGAATCTGCAGCTACACTCTGGGGTGGATCCTGATTCTCCAATAGGGCAGGCCTTGCTGAAAACCCAGTTTGTAACAAAGGCATGGGTAGACATCAGAAAGAAGTTAGAGAAATTGGAAGACTGGCAAAATCGGGATCTAGGTAAATTATTAAGGGAAGCACAGAAAGTATACGTAAGGAGGGATGACAAAAGTCATAAGAAGCAAGTTAGAATGATGGTGGCAGCAGTACGGGGAGAAAAAGAAAGATCAAATTTGGGTACACAACCAAAGCAATGGTCCTCGAGACTGCCAAGAAACCCTGAGGTGCAAAGGAAAAGTCTGTTACTACTGCCAGAAAAAAGGACATATGAAGAGAAACTGCCGCCAGCAAATAGTGGATATAAAAATGTTTAAAGAAGAACAGGAGTGTCAGGGGCCCTATTTGTTGGAGTCCAGGAAAACATCAGAGCCCCTGGTAAAACTTGAGGTAGGACCCCAGCAACAAGAAATAGAATTCTTGGTAGATTCTGGAGCAGAGCAATCCATAGTACAAACATTACCTATGGGTTGCAAAATATCTGAGGATACAGTTCAAGGAATTGGAGCTAAAGGAGAACCATTCGGTGTCCCTGTAATAAAAGATATAGTGTTTAAAACGAATTCTAAAATAGGAATCGKCTCCCTCCTATTAGTACCGGAGGCCAAATATAACCTCTTGGGAAGGGACCTAATGGTAGAACTTGGAATAGGATTAGRAATAAAAGAACAAGGATTAAACATTAAGATATACCCTCCCTGAAACTCAGTGCCCACAACAGACCTAAAGCGTGTCCTCTCAGAAAGTATTTTTCTCCGGGGCGGTTTGAAACTCGTTACAGTGTGGCCCTTTCTGAGAAGTATTCAGCCTCTTCTCTGTAACTGCTCTTCTAATTTAAAGTGTGTCCTCTCAGAAAGTGTTTTCGTTGGGGCAGTGCAGAACTTTTATGGTGTGGCCCCTCCTGAGAAGCGTTTTGGCCCCTTACTGAAACTCTTTGTGCAGCTGCTATACAAGAGGGCTGCCCGGCATTGCCAGGATACAGCGGCGATCGAGTCCCTACAAGCGCTTGTGCAGTCCCTGCGAGTTTGCATTGCGGACTTGCAGGGAAAGCTAGAAGATGAAAAGGCGCATAGTGATAACTTGCAGAACATTTTGGGGGACGTTTTTTAGCAGAGCACACCGCCGCGCCGCTATGTCCCGCCCCCTCCATGCCGGGTGCTGCCGTTCTGATCCCTGATGACATCGCAGCCAGAGCCAGAGCTCCCCTGGATCCTGGGAGAGAGCTGGCAGCGGCGCGCAGCCAGGCTGAAGCCGCAGCCTGCCTTCGCCCTTTAGTAAAATTGGAATAGTCATATGAAGGCAATCAGGATCAAGCACCCCTCATAAACACCAAAGAGGTGCCTTTCAAAAAAAAAAAAAAAAAAAAAAAAAAAAAAAAATAAAAAAAAATTTAAAAAAAAAAAAAAAAAAAAAAAAAAGGGGAATTTTGGAACCTTGCATGTCCCCATTTAACACTCCCATCCTACCGGTAAACAAACCGGATGGTCGTTACTGATTAGTCCATGACCTACGGATAATCAATAAAAGAACAGTTGAACGGTTCCCCGTGGTGGCTAATCCACACACTATCCTCACTCAAATAGACCCCCACGACTGTTGGTATAGTGTAATTGATTTAAAAGATGCATTTTGGGCTTGCCCCTTMGATGAAAGCTGTCGGGACTATTTTGCATTTGAATGGGAAGATCCGGATAGTCATATAAAACAGCAACTACGATGGACTGTCCTTCCCCAGGGATTTACAGAATCCCCCAACCTGTTCAGACAAGCCCTGAGCCAAATTTTACCAAGTGGGGCCAGGGGTGAAATAATTACAATACGTGGATGATCTACTGATAGCAGATAACCAGGAGCAAGTAGTGAGACAAGAAAGCATTAACTTAYTAAATTTTCTGGGAAACCAGGGACTGAAGGCTTCCAAGTCTAAATTACAATTCACTGAACAAGAGGTAAAATATTTAGGGCATAAGCTAATTGGGGGTACTAAGAGAGTAGATCCTGACAAGGTACAAGGAATCTTATCAATGCCAGCCCCCAGAACAAAACGGCAAATTCAACAACTATTAGGACTATTCGGATACTGCCGACAATGGATTGAGAATTACAGTTACAAGACAAAATTTTTATATGAAAAMTTAACAAGAGATGGGTTAATGAAATGGACTCCCCAGGATGAAGACAGTTTTCAAAAATTAAAACAAGAATTGGTAAGTGTCCCGGTACTTAGTTTGCCGGATATTAAAAGGCCCTTTTATTTGTTTGTAAATTCTGAAGAAGGAACGGCATTTGGGGTACTGGCACAGGAATGGGCTGGGAGTRGAAAGCCGGTTGCATACCTGTCAAAGCTATTAGACCCAGTAAGTAGAGGCTGGCCGRCTTGCTTGCAAGTAGTTGCAGCAGCTGCAGTGATGATAGAAGAGGCTCTCAAAATCGCGTCCAGCRGAGAAATTGAGATAATGTGACAAAGCTGTTCTGATGAAGAACAGGATGTTTAAATCGAAATCTGATAATGTAGTAGTACAATGATCCTGAGTTGAAATTAGCAAGGGTCAGCAAACTACTACCAAAAACCAGTGCCTATATGGCTACTGAAAAATCAAAATTTGGTCATAAAGCTGGTGAAACTGAAATCCAGTCAATAAAATTTCGTGAAATGCTAAAAARACGGTGTAAACAACAAAATTAAAATCATTTGGATAAAAGGAGCAAAGCTTACCTGAGAATCTGATAAGGCTAATTGCTCCAAAAGGAGACACAGGCAGCTCAAACGCCTGAAGCACGATCTGATGTGAAGGCAGCAGTTTCTTGCAAAGCTATTGAAAGCAATCGCAATCGCAATCCCTCTGCCCGAACCCCGAACATGGGGTCGGTTAGGGAAACCCTCATTAAAGGATGGTAAAAGGAGACAGGGAGTAGAAATTGTAGTGTGATGCAATTAACAACTCGGGAAGGCTCTGCCCGAGAAAGTTGTGTTTTTGGTTTTTTTTTTTCTCTTTCAAAGGAATTCCTAACATTGAAGATAAGGAAAACTGGTCTTGGAGCGGGGAAGCTGCCAGCAAATTCACACTTAGAGGGCATAATTGTTTATTTGCTTAAACTCTGTCACTCCGTATCACCTACAAGTAATACTTTCTGTTAATATCAGTCTATGAGGAGGTCGAATTTTTTTTTTTTTTTTACTTTTCTTTTGTAGGGGTCTGCAAACGGGGTGGAATTGTGTAAGAACCAATTAAGTTTTCAAATTGACACAGTAATTGCTTGCATTATCAGTTTGTTGATTTTGTAATTTGTTTGTGTTTTCATCACAAGTAACTTGTTGGGAGATCAAATATTAGTCAAAGCATTTCATGTATTGTTAAGTTTGATTTCTTTTGTCAAGCTTCTTTTATCTTTTCACAAGGGAAACAGTGTGGAATATGGTTTGTTTGAACTAATTTTCTCTTAAAAGTTGGTACAAGAATTTATACATATATGGAATCCTACATATATATATTGACCTTTGCAGCTCTACCTTAGAGGACTTTGGAGTCATTATGATTTGGCTAAATTTTTCGACTGATATTAATTTGTGAACTAAAGTATTCTGGCACAGTACAAAGATTTGAGAAAATTGTATAGAAAATACAGACACAGAAAACAGCAATCTGTTTTCCTAAACCAGGAAAGATAACTATGACAAAAACCCTTTAACCAACTTTTAAGTACACCTGTACATCTCTGATGTATTGTTAAGTTTCTTATGTCTTGGAAAAAACATTTTAATTTTACCTCACTTCTTTTTATGATGATCAGTAGGACAACCCTAACATACTCCAAGCATACTTCCTGGCTATAGGTACAAAGTGTGATGAAACTTAGATATCTTCCCAGGGGAGGGAGGCTTCCTCCCCAAATAGGGGGATTTGGCTTGTTTAAATCTCAGACCATAAGAGTATTAGGTTTTACCCGTGATCTTAAGAAAGAAATGTAACTGCATAAGTTGGGGGGAAGAAAGTTGGTATTGTAGTATCATAGCTCACAAAATCAGTGCTCTTGTTGCATAAAGTATTAAATACCAAATTTATTCTAAACAGAACTAAGAATAATTGAGATAATAACTTAGTTATATAGATGGGAATTGCGAGTGCCTGTTAAATGGTAGGTACCTGAGGTACAGTAGGACACTACATTCAAAAGGAATCAAAAGTGATTTGCTTGAAAAATAACAAAGGGGGAGTGACAAGGAAATAGAGGGCAAGACGGGATTGGCCTCTGTATTCGCCGCCAAGGAGATCTATAAACCTGCTGTGGGTAAGCACCCCCATAGGCATGGGAAGTGGGAATATAAGCCATACTGGACCTCTGTTATTCCTTTGTCTGTCACTCATTTTTGCCTTTTCCCTTATGGGATACAAATAAATTCATGTCACAAATGTTACCCATTGCTTTATGTGGGAAAGAACCTGGGGTTCCCTTTTTATTTCCCACACCCATATCAGCAGTCACTGCTCTAACCCATACAAATTAGGTAACCATACAAATTAGGTACCGCGCAAGACAAGCAAACATACTGAATTGTGGAAAAACTCCAGAACAGGGGATAACAAGCCCGTCCGGCTCACTCAGCCCTAGTTAGTSAGCACAAGCATGTGAATTATACGCAGTGCTTAGAGCATTACAAATCATAGGGAAAGAAGCAGGAACTACATATACAGACTCAAAATATGCTTTTGAGGTAGTACATACTTTTGGAAAAATCTAGGAAGAAAAGGGTCTTATAACCTCACAAGGAAGAAGCTAAGCATGCTGCCTTGCTCCCGTTCSGAATAGGGAACCAAAAGAAAGACTGTCCCACATGTAAAGAACCATACACCTAAGGAATGATGATTTGTTTCGTGAGCAATATGCTAATAACTATTTTGTTAAGTATAATACTCCAGATTGCGGTTGCTATCCTTTTGTTTGTTTTATTTGTAAAATGTGCCGGGAGCGATAGTGGACCCATTGTCAGAGAGGCAGATCTCCTAGAGGGGTTTGSCGCATGTGTTATGAATTAGAACAACAACAAACATGGTGTATACTACAATTGGCAACCAAAACCGGACAATTGGAACTAGGATCCCCAGAATGGTGGGATATCTATGCATTGGGGATAYATCCAGAACGGTATTGTTACCATGCTAATGAATCCATACCAATGGTAGCAGAAATCATWGGTGGAAGTTGTAGAAAGGCTCTGGCTCACCTGCGCTGTCGAGGTATCATGGTTAAACACATGAACTGGGGTAGCTATAAGAAAAGATCCTTTTCCCATAGATCCCTAGAAGAATACTCTTGCTGCCGAGAAGATGGAAATCCCCGTGTCCCGCGGCAACCGGGTCAACGGGAGAGGCAGAGGAGTAAGAACAAAAAGGGGAAAGGAGACGTATGGGACTACGAAAAGATCTGGAATGAGCTGCCCCAGATTGCAGAAAAACCTGAGACGGGCATGGAAGCGCGAGATCAAAAGGGGGGATAAGTACAAAATTAATAGTTACAGATTGCGTAAAGACATGGGACCACCATCCTTCCATTATGCTTTTATTACATTATTATGTTGTGTTAGTATATGTGCTGCAGATTCGCACCCGCACCAACCCTTTAAATGGACGTTATGGCAATGGGATAGTCAAACAGTAATCCAAACCTGAGCTGGACCTCAACAGATTAGCTTTAATGCATCTCTTTGCGCCCTAGCCCCTATAGACCCTTGTATACTTGAAGGAAGAGGTTGGTACATTTGCCCCAGTTCAAATCCTGGAAAAGGATACTGTAACTATCCTAACTCATACTACTGTGCATACTGGGGATGCAAAACCATAGCTTACCCCTGGCTCCCGGACAGGGATAAGCATATTAAGGTGGGATGGGGCCCCTATGGTTGTAATCCACCCGACTACACTAGTCAAATCAGAAGAAGGGGACCAGGGCCCAGAGTAACYTGCAAATGGTTATGCATAAACATCACACAGCCTCAAGATCCTATATGGCTGGTGGGGAAGACCTGGGGTATAAGATATTGGGAATCAGGGACTGATAGAAGTAGTCTTRTTTTTATAAGGAAGGAACCTATTCCCAACGACCCTGAACCAATAGGGCCCAATTCAGTCTTAACAGATGAAATCAAAATGAACCCCCGTCCATCTTACCTAAACAATGCAGAAAATATCCCCCTGCCAACCACTAACATTCCCCTAACCATCCTGGGACAATTAATGAGCTATGGAGACTCATGGTAGCTAGTTATAAGATTTTRAATAATACCCATCCTAATTTGACAGACCACTGCTGGCTCTGCTACAATACTAGACCCCCTTTTTATGAGGCCATAGGAGTAACTGAAGAGGCTAGGAGGRTAAATGGTAGTAACCCTGCCCAATGTTCATGGAAAGCTGGGAAAGAATCCACCCCCTACATATCAATAGCCCAGGTATCTGGAAAAGGAAAATGTATAGGAAACGTTCCAGCTCATAAGTCACACCTATGTAAAGAGATAATAGAAGCCAAAAATCGTAACAGGCCAGCAGATTGGCTATTGCCTACCAAAAATGCCCAATGGGTATGTGCCAGTGTTGGGGTGACTCCCTGCATTCCCCTGAAGAATTTCAATTCATCAGACTATTGCATACAGGTTGTAATAATACTAAAATTACTTATCATCCAGGAGATTACGTATATGAAAGACACACTTCCCAAGAACATCATCTTGTAAAAAGGGAACCTAWTGTTGCCATAACCATAGCAACTTTGTTAGCCCTAGGAGTAGCGGGGGCAGGCACTGGTATAGCATCAATTATTAAACAAGATACAGAATTTACCGCATTACAAGAAGAAGTTGATGACGATTTGGCAAAAATTGAGAACTCTATTACAGCATTGGAAACATCCTTGAGGTCTCTATCGGAAGTCGTACTCCAAAACAGAAGAGGATTGGAGTTACTACCAGCAGAAGAGGGAGGATTATGTGTAGCTTTAAAGAAGGAATGCTGTGTCTATGCAGATCACACTGGGATTGTTAGAAATGCCATGTCTGAGCTCCGAACGGAATTAGAAAAATGAAAGAAAGAGCTGGTATGAAAGTTGGTTTAATACATCTCCATGGCTAACAACCCTACCTTCCACGTTAGCGGGACCCCTAGTAGTGCTTGTGTTAACCCTCACATTTGGATCATGCATATTCAATAAGCTAATAGCTATAGTTAAAGGAAGGCTAAAAGCGGCGCATTTAATGTTTGTCAGAGCAAAGTATGAAATCATACCAGAACAAGAAGATGAAATCGAGAGGGGATTGGCTCTGAGCGAAGAAGCAGTAAAGCGATTTCATGAACAAAATGGTAATAAATGGAGGAGGGATTGTGATAAATAAAGTTTGGTTCATGAAATCAGAATAGAAACTCACACATCCTGTTTTTGTACAATGAAAACTTGCCAGCACAGAAACTTACATATCCTGTCAGAAACATGCATAAACTTCCTTGAATAGGGAAGGACGCTGTGGACGTGCGAAGAAGAAGGGGAGCCTACTCCCCCAGCAACCACCAGAGTGCAGCAGGAAATCTCCCCCCAGCAACAACACAGCGCAGATGCAGTACGATCTCCAGAAGTGTCACATAACCCGGAAATAGAGACTGTGTAAGAGAAAGAACTCCAACCCCATACGGCGCGGTGTCATGGGAAAAAAGTGCTGGAGGCCACTCACCCAGCCCGCCCATAGCTGCTTTGACCACTATGCCACTTGTTTAATTAATTAATTAAATTTATACTTGATTGGATACTGTCTCTGATTGGTTATTGGGACTCAATCTATCACAATTTTGCCGCAAAATGAACCATTTTGACCCAAAAATGACCCATTTTCCCCAATTTTGACCCCCAAACAAATGAATTYTACCCATTTTTCCCTAAAAATGAGCTTTACACCATTTTTTTTCACCCAAATTTCCCATTTTCCCCCTAATATTTCAGGTTTTTTCCCTCAAAATTCCCATTTTCCCTCTCAAAATCCCCATTTTCTCCCAAATTTTTGGGGTTCACCCTCCAAATTTCAGATTTTTCCTCAAAATTCCCATTTTCCATCAAATTTTCCATTTTCCCCCCAAATTTCCTGTTTCCCCCCTTAAAATTCCCATTTTCCCCTCCAAAATCCCCATTTTCTCCCCCAAATTCCCCAATTTTTTACTCAAAATCCCCTTTTCCGCCTCCCCAAAATCCCCATTTTCCCCCAAATTTCAGGAGTATTTCCCCCCAATTTCCCATTTTTCTCCAAAAATTCCCATTTTTCTCCCCAATTTTGGGGCTTTCCCCCCCAAATATCCATTTTTTTCCCCAAAATCCCCATTTTCCCCCCAATTTTCAAGGTTTCTTTTCCCCAAAATTCCCACTTTCCCCCCAAAAAACCCCATTTTCCCTCCCAAAATTCCCTTTTTTTCCCAAAAATCTCCATTTTCCCACCCCAAAATCCTATTTTTCCCTAAAAATTCCCATTTTTCTACCCCAATTTTGGTTCCCCCCCCCCCC
>NW_026624662.1:19963-21407 GCF_030028575.1 Malurus melanocephalus | reverse complement strand
GGGGATTTTTAGGAATTTTTAGGGGTGCATTTGGGCGATTTTGGGGTCCCCTATATGAGGGTGATGAAGGCCGAGGCTTTTTCCTTCAGCTGCCTCAGGCACAGGTGGCAGCTCCACCTCCCTGAAAACCAAGGAAAAAAAGATAATTTGAGGTTTTTCATCCAAAAATGGGCAGGAAATTAAAGGGTGGGGAAATGGGGAAAAAACTCACAGAAAAATGGTGAGAAATSGTGAAAAAATGGGGAAAAAATGGGGAAAAAATGGTGAAAAACGCAAAAAAAGGCGAAAAAATGATAAAAAATGGTGAAAAATGGAAAAAAATGGCAAAAAGACAGCAAAAAAATCACAGAAAAATGGGGAAAATGGTGAAAAATGGTGAAGAAATGGTGAAAAAATGGTGAAAAATGGTGAAAAAATCACAAAAAAAAAAAGGTGAGAAAAGAGCAAAGAAATGGTGATGAAAGAGTGAAAAATGACAAAAAAAAGGTGAAAAAAATCCCGGAAAATGGCAAAAAAAAGCAAAAAAAATGGTGAAAAACGGCAAAAAAATCGCAAAAAAACAGTGAACAATGGTGGAAAAATGGTGAAAAATGGGAAAAAAAAATGGTGAAAAACGGCAAAAAAATAGTGAAGAAGTTGTGAAAAAAAAAGCTAAAAATGGTGAAAAAAGAGTGAAAAATGGCCAAAAAAATGGCAAAAAACCCACTGAAAAATGGCAAAAAATGGTAAAAAAATGGTGAAAACAGCGAAAAATGATGAAAAAAAAGGCAAAAAAAATCGCTGAAAAATGGTGGAAAATGGTGAAAAAATGGTGAAAAAAAAGGTAAAATGTGKTAGTCGTAGTCAGGGTCCGCCGCATGAAAGATCTCGCACTGTACGGTGAGAAAGGACCCCTCTCCCTATAGCCAATTATGTTTAATATATGTTGTTGCTAGGCGGAAGTGACGTTGCGAATCTCACACGATATAATACCACGTCACGTATTAATAAACGCCGTTTGACATCCATCATATTGATGAGTGTGTGCAGTGGACTGAGCGGTCAGAGGGTGACCACCGCGCCGTTCRTGAACCAGGTCGCTATGCCTTTATAAGCGAAAGGCAACAAGTGCCGTAACCCAGGAGCGCGCCCGGAAGAAGCACCGGGAAGAAGTGCTCCAGGTTCGGGAAGAAGCGCCTGGAAGAAGTGTTCCGGGTTCAGGAATCGCCTGGAMGAGCGGGCRGCGGCCGAGGTGGCGGGACGCTCCCACACCTGCAGGAGGATGGAGGCTCTTGAAGGTGATAAATCAAGTGCGCGCACAATGGGGTATAGATTGTAAGGGAAAGGATTTTACGCTCGCTATTGCAAGATTATTGCAGATCAGGGTCATTGACCATCCAATAGAAATCCTCCACCCTGAGGCGTGGGATAGATGCAGAAAAGTGCTTGCAGAGGAGACCATGTC
>NW_026624662.1:15840-17623 GCF_030028575.1 Malurus melanocephalus | reverse complement strand
TACTACAGCCAGAGAGTTGTTTCTTTATGTAGCTTTCAAAGACAGTAAGTTGAGGCTTATGCAGTTCTAGTTTGCCTTGTTAACCTTGCCTAAAGAAGCAGCAGAAATGTTGCTGCATTTGGTTGTTAGCCAAACAAGAATGGTCAGCTGCATTTTGTCTCCTTTCTTACTGACTGCTGATGGGGACAGGGGATCCCTTGAAGCCATATTTATATAAATGTTTTTAACAAGTAGACTGGGTGTGATGAATTCCAGAATAAAACTAATGAAAACTGTGAGTTTCTGTTCACAGGACCAYGTCATCCGACACCCTCATAACCCGTACACCCCGGTGGCAGAAGAGAACGACAAACYGGCAAGCATCCAGTCAGCACCCGAAGGCTCTGCACAGGTGAGACCCAATCAACACCGAGACAGCCCCTGTGGGGAGGGCTGCGATGTTTTTGTGTAATTTTACTTTTGGGGTTGGTAACACCATCTAGTGGTTTGTATGAACATCAACCATGGGAATGGGTGTTGATGAGATGGGAGGATAAGAAAATATTACAGAGAATCGTTACCCCAGGGCCCCCTAGTTTTCAGGCAAAGCTCTGTGACCTAGCCCCAGTGGACCCCTGTTTCCATGATGCAAGTTTTTACATGTGCCCCAGTTCTAATCCCGGCAGATCTTATTGTAATGCTCCTGACCAGTACTTTTGTGCCTATTGGGGGTGTGAAACTATAGCCACCGACTGGGCACTAGGGGCAGGGCCAGACAGATACTTAAAAGTACAATGGGGACCTTACGGGTGCGTCACCCCCCCTAAAGACCCCCTAAGAAATGATCGTGATGGCACTGGTCTTCGGACCATGTATATTAAACAGGCTCCTGTCATTTGTCATGAGCTGACTAGAGAAAGTTAACATCATGTGGTAGAACACCGACAGCTGCTTTAAAAATGTTCTTACTCAGGGTTACCCCCAGTTATCCCAAATTATCCCAAGTTGCACTCCATTGCCCCCAATTGCCCCCCAGTTACCAATTATTCACTGTGCCTTATGTTGTTGCAAAATTTTAATATGTTCTTTATTGGTTTTATCGAGTTTATCAAGTGTCATAAAGTTTTCTGGAGTTTTATAAGGTTTTATAAATTTTGTAAGTTTTATATATTCTAGCTTATTTAATTAAGCATAGGAAGGGGGGAAATGTGGTAGTCAGGGTTTGCCGCCATGGAAGATCTCGCAATGTACGGGCAGATAGGACCCCTCTTGCTATAGCCAACAACGTATAATTTATSATGTAAGCAGACGGATATGATGCTATAAGACCTAGGGTATTTAATGCCCTGTGATTTAGCAATAAACGCCATTTGCCATCCATCATATTGATGTGTGCGAGCAGTGGACCAAATAGTCAAGGGGTGACTGCCGTGCTGTTCTCAAACCAGGTCACCACGCGTTTCGGTAACTGAAGGCAACAAGCACGCCTTCACGGTAACGAAAGGCAACAGGAAAGGTGTTTTTAAGGGTCTTCTTTTATTTCTCATTATCCTGCTCTGAGTTTGTAAGCAATAAATTCAGTTCACATCTCCAATTTCGAGCCTGTTTTGCACATGATGGTGTTGGATGAGGAGTCTCTCCCAGTCCTTATCCCAACTCATGAACTCTTGGTTCAATTTTCTCTCCCTTGTGYGGCTGTGGAGGGGAGAGAGGGGCTTTGATGAGTGTCTGGCATGGGGCCAGCATGACCCCACTCCAATGCGACATGTCCTCATGTGACCCTGTGCTGTGGTGCCACTCTTGC
>NW_026624662.1:9856-14056 GCF_030028575.1 Malurus melanocephalus | reverse complement strand
GGGGCAACAGGCAGCAACTAAAGCTGAAGGCGCGTCTCACCCAGTTTTAGTAATCAGCTCCTCTTAGCAGCGGCCGGCACCGGGCAATTGATTGGGTTCCCAAAACTGTCCAGGAGACAGACGAGTGGCAGACCAGGGGGGTCTGTAAAGAGTCCGCAGAGAAAGACCACTAAAAACCTCACCATTGAGTAAAATGGGAACTTCAGGCAGTAAACCTGGGAGGGCACTCATGGAGGGGAGCACAAGTAAAGCAGAGCACCCATAGAAAGTTGCAAAAGTAAACCTGGGAGGGCACCCAAGGAAAGTAGCACAAGTAAAGCAAAGCACCCATAAAGAATAGCACAGGTAAACCTGAGAAAGCACCCATGAAGAGTAGCACAAGTAAAACAGGGCACCCATGGAGGGTAGCACAGGTAAACCTAGGAGAGCACCCATTGAGGGTTGCAAAGGTAAAGCTGAGAAGGGATCCCGGCAAAAGAAATTACGATCCCTAGATATCTCTGAAGAGTCSTTTGGGAGAATATCGAGATAGTTTGCACATTCTCCCAAAGACATAGATGCCCAAGGGAGGCAATAAGGGGAGTGCAGAGCAATGTAGTTAAGGCAAGGAGCGGCAGGACCGGGCGTGGAAGTGACGGACCGAGAGCATGGGCTGCAGTTCTGTAAGAAGGTGCCAAGACAAGTCTGTAGGTCAGCTGCGGGCTCAGTGCCAGGCAGTCCCTGACCCTATAACCCATCCCGGGCAGGGGCAGCAGTGGCCTCCAGTCTMCATGAGGCTGCGGGACGCTCTGGTCGCCTGTAGTGCTGCCAGCCATGCCCCCTGAGAACGCCGGGGGCCACGTTTGGACACTGCRAAAGGAATATCTGGGAAAGGCAAATTGTGCGTGGGAAGATCAGGATTTTCTTTTAAAAATTTTGTGTGAGTCACTGGAGAAACGAGTAATTTTGATCTGTGTAAGAAGAAGTAAAAAAAAGTGATAGCAGAGTTATTACAACCCCAAAAAATAAACTGCTGGATGCAAAAGAGCACCTGAGAGAGGGGCGATGGGGTCAGCCACAAGGATGTGRCAAAAGCATTCCCTCCTTGGCAGGGGAGAGCAAACCCCTGTAATGGTTAAGAAAGAATCAGTGTGCTCTCTGCGAAGCAGAGGGACACTAGAAACAGAAATGTTCGCAGAAACAACTAGATCCTCAGGAGGAGGAAATCCAGAAGATAATAGACATAGATTGTTAGTGGTGTCAGGGGATCCCATTATACCAGAGACCCACCACACAAGAACTCTTGATAACTTTTAAAATTAGTCTAGATCAGGAGGAGGTGTGTTTCCTAGCAGATACAGAGTTCTCTCGATCCACTTTAAATTTTATYCCTAAGGGGGGGAAAACTATCAAAAAGTTCTTTGATTATTCAAGGAGTGAGTGAAAAAGACAAATGAGTGTGCTTTATCCAACCATTATCAGTATATGTAAAAGATAAGTTTAAAATGCATGAAATCCTGTTTGTTCCTAATTGTGATTGTAATTTACTAAGAAGAGATTTAATAGCTAAAGTAAAAATGCAAATTAATATTGTAAAAAATTATACAAGTACGAACACTAGGGTGTTTTGTATAGTTCAAATCCTTGAGAAGTTCGAGTCCCCTCTGTTGTTTTAAAGATTTCGAGTTCTCTCTGTAGTGTTTTAAGGAGTTCAATTCCTCTCTCTAGTATTTTATAGAGTTAAAATAGCCCCTGTGCTGTTGCATGAAAGCATTAAGTTTAAGTCTCAACTATAAAGAAGAGCAAGTTTTAGTTCTGCATGGTGTGCTGTGCATGTTTTTGAGCAGGGTTTGCTCAAGTGCTTTTGAGTTTTTTCTAGTAATTTTCATGTGCGTGTACGCAAATTACCTGTGTGTGTGTTAATTTATGTTTCCCCAGAAAATAAAATCAGGGCGAAGACACCCATAAAATAAAAGTAATTTGCTAAAAGAGTGTTAAAACATAACTTTAGTGTGTCTGTTTAGTTCTAGTGTGTGCTATTGAGTACCRTTTTRGAGATTCTYTTGTGTGTGWGTATGTGTGTGGCTGCCCAGGAGCTGCCGTTCCAAGCTGCCAGGAGCAAGGTCTTGGAAATGCARATTGACACTACTAAAGAAAAAAGTACAGATGATATGTATCTCGACCCCGAGCTGTGCCTGCTTGCAAATACGTTGCAGGGTGGAGGGCTTTCCAGAGGGGAGAGGAAAAACTAGCAAAAGTTCATCCCTCTCCCCGCTYCAGCATGTTGGGTGTATCCACACAGACACGAAAAAGAACCACTCAAGCYGCAAAAGCAAGAGGGGGTAGTTGGGGATGCTGCTGTGAAGCTGCTAAATTTTCTTGCTAGAGGGGGGCTTGGAGTGTCTGAGGGGCCGTGCAAATAGCAGAAAAAAAAAACTGGCACGCATTTTAGCTAGAAGTTTGCAGTGCATGACTCCGAAAAAAACACAAGTAATATTTAAATTGCCATTGCCCCAGACAGATAAGGAGTTACAGCGGTTTTGAATAATATAACTTTTTAATGCAAAACAATCCTAATGTTATAGTATAAATGCCAGAAAGAGAGCAAAACTTTAGAAAATTAAAAGACAAATTAGTTAATGCCCCAGTCTTAACTCTTCCAGACTCAGAAAAGGAATTTGAGCTGTAYGTGGATGTTAAACRGGGCCATGCTAGAAGAATTCTAGTACAAGAGCATGGGGAACATGGCGACCTATTACTTATTTTTCTAAGTTGTTAGATTCAGTAACCAAAAACTAGCCGCATTATCTGCAGAATTGTGCAGCCATAGCGTTAATAGAAACTAAAGCCTAAAAAGTAGCAAAAAAAAAATTAAAGTTTCACATTAAAATAAAGCTTTGCRAACCAAAACAGCCTCTAGGTAGATAAGCAATACTCAATTATTACAATATAAAACTTGTTTGATAAAAGAAGAGCATTTAAAATTGAAAAGTGGGGAAGGGTTTAACCTAGCCTCCTATTTGAATGGCCCTGAGGAGGGGGCCAGGAAAAAACCCATGACTGCACTTAAGTAAAAGATCTCCAGACCTAAGATAGAAAAGATTCRTAAAATGCTCCTTAGCCTGAGGGAGAAATAAATGTTTATTAATGAATCTTCAAAAGTGAT
The DNA here is from genome assembly GCF_030028575.1 of Malurus melanocephalus. Taxonomy (NCBI): domain Eukaryota; kingdom Metazoa; phylum Chordata; class Aves; order Passeriformes; family Maluridae; genus Malurus; species Malurus melanocephalus. The sequence continues at coordinate 10,911 of NW_026624662.1, read as the reverse complement.
AAAAGAAAAACAATTTACAAGATATCTATCATCAATAAAAAAGAATAAAAAAAAAGAGAAAAAGTTACCGCTCATCTAGTCAGCTCAGACAGCAGAGCTGTATGCACGTGTAAAAATCTGTAAATTGTATCAGAACAAGATAGTATTTTCCCTGATTCTAAATAGGCATATAGAATAATACATGCATTTAAAAAAAATAGAAGAAAAGTTTATTAACCTGCAAGAAAAAAAAATAGCTCTCGAGAGCTTAATTTCTCACCTATTGGAGGTGGTGAATTTTACCAAAAAGAGTAGCAAGAACACACATTAAAAGACACCAGGCAGTGTGCTCAAAAGCAATAAATAACCAACTAGCTAACAAAAAAATAAAAATCAGAAAGTGCACTACTGCCAAAAATCTCTACAAGAAATAGCAAACAGTAAATACCAAAAACTCTAGCCTTACAAATATTAAAACAACTCCATAAAAAGAGCCATTAAAGCTCTTAAGATTTAGCAGAAGCCTTCCTCAAAATATGTGTTGCTATGAGTCTTTTTACTCTAACAAAACAAACTATTAAGAGTTGTTTGATTTATGCTAAAACCAATGACAGAGTTGCAAAGAAAACTACCAGAGGAGGGAAGCCTTGAGCTGCAGTCCCTTCCAAAAATGCCAGATGGATTTTACTGATATACCCAAGTAGCAAAGTTAAAATATCTTCTAGTAATAGTATATAGCTAACAGAAAAACCAAAAGCATTTCCAACTGCTTCAGCAACTACAAAATTAGTTATTAAAATATTTCTAAAACAAATCATTCCAAAATATAAAAATTATAAAACAGTAAACTCAAATAAAAAAAAACATACTTTACAAAAAAAATTCTTCAAAAGAATCGCGGCTGTTTTAAGCTTACAATAGAGCTTCCATACCCCCTGACATCCCCAGAGTTCAGGCCRGGTATAAAGAATGAATAGAAAATAAAAAAAAACCTCCTAAAGTTAGTAATAAAAACTAAGATGCCATGAACATGACTTTTGCCACTAACTTTAGCAAGAATAAGAGCCAGGCCCAAA
>NW_026624662.1:0-8433 GCF_030028575.1 Malurus melanocephalus | reverse complement strand
ATCTTACCTTTATATTATCAGTTAAGTTTGAGCCAGAAGTGAGAAAATAATTTTTTAAGCCCAGGAGAAGAAAATCAAGTCAAAAATAACTCAAGTTTGTAAAGACAATTATTAATAAAATAAAAAGAAAAAGGATTGAAAGGAATGAGAAGGGARTGTCTTTACAAACAGATTGATTCTGGGGGTAAGATAAGGCTGATACTGTGAGATAGAAGGAAACAATGAGAAGGATTTCCATAAGAATTCTACTGATTGACTTATCCCAGACTATGTTAATAGACTACAAGAGCAGAGATACAGAGATGTATATTGAAAGGAGGCAATGTATGATARAAGGAGGTTTCATCAGGCATTTTGGAGAGCCTGTAACTCTCAAGTACCTCAGCCAATGGAGAAAGAGAGAGGGACTGCAGCTTTGAAATTAGAATAAAAGAGGCTGCGTCCTCTATGAATTTGAGAAACCCCATGGGAAATGCCCATGACCTCTCCCTTTATTCATGAATAAAGTTGCAGGACTCCTCTGTCTCCTTTTTAGACATAAACCTCTGGTGCTTGTGGATTAATTTTCCTAACAAGCAGGACCTTGACTGAGTAGCAGTCGGTGTCAATTAGTAACATTTTCTGAAACTGATGGTTTCTCCAGTTATTTCCTTATCTACAAGTGCCTGTCCCATCTCCAAGCAGATTCACCCCATCTSTTTTTGAAGACACATTTATCTTGTTCCTTTCAATCCGTCCTCTTCCTACTTTCTCAGTATTTGCCTTTATAAAGTTTTAATTACCCCATATTACTCACCTGTGCCCCCCCCACTTGCTGATTTTTTAAACAATATTTTATTAAGTGTTTACGAGTTCAAGGGTCACCTTTCAACCTCTTCTAGTTTTGCAAAATGCAGCCTAAAGGTGAGCATCATAAAACCCATACCAAAATTTTGGCATCCCTAACAGCCATGCTCATACAAAAAAAAAAAAAAAAAAAAAAAAAAAAAAAAAAAAATCAGAGCAATAAAGATTTTTTCCTACTTTCTCTTCTAAGACTAGAAAATTCCTTCTCACAGCCCTGGCCCAAACCTAACAGACAATATAAAAGTAGGATTCTTAAAAGAAAACATTCTAATAGTGTAATCTAATCACAGCCAGCCCAGTGTGTGAGTCTAATTTAGACCCAGAGTCWGACTCTCACATTGTCTTTCACACCACCTCTGCTGAGTGCAGGCAAAGAAAGCACTGAAGCTCAAACAGTGACAGCGAGGATTGGCCCCAGTGCCTGCAGATGCCAAAGGAGGGTGCCCACACAGATTATTTCAGCAGAGGATCTGTGGGCAGGCAYAGGGGCTGCTGCTCCAGCCCCTTCTGTGCAGGGTCACTCACGGCCTCCCATCCTCCTCCTGCAGGTGAGAAATMCAAATCTCTGGGGCTCCAGAGACCTTGAGCTGAGGGTGAGGGGTCCCCCCGTGTTCAGCTGTCCTGGTGGCTGTGTCTGTGCTCAGTGACACTGGGAATGGACCATGGCACTTGRCCACCAGTGGTGCTTCTTTCCACTCCTTAACCAGGCCCAGTGTCCTGGTTGGATGCTGTGAACAGCAGAGTCCAAAGGCAGGGTCTGTGCCAGCTGAGCTTCCTGTCAAAGAGATTTCACAAGAGACAGGATTCTGGCCACATACTGCTTTAAATACACATCACCTGTTTCTATGCACTCCTTCAGTGGAGAATTAACAGGATGGGGAATACCAAACGTCAGTTCCAGGGGATATAATTGAATATCTGCCCTGGTTCTGGCTCCTGTTCTTGCCAAAGCCATGGCATCATAGTTTCTATCACCAGCTTCAAAAGGTGTTTCTTTATTTCCCCATTCTTTCTGCCCTACACAAGCTCTGGGGGTGCCGGGGGTTTTGGAGGTCCCACTTTATTCCTGAAGTAGCCCTGGCCCCCTGAGTTCCCCTATCTGTGTCTACTGGTTTCACAATCCCATGGCTCAGAATTATTTGTTCTAAAAATACCTTAATAACTGATGCAGTTTTTGCATAAACAGTTGGAAATGCTTCTGCCACCCTGTTAGCTGACATGCTATTACCAGAWAATATTGAATCCTTCCCATTCGGGGCATTTCAGTAAAATCAACCTGGCATCACTGGAAAGGATGTGCAGCCCAAGGCCTCCCTCCCTGGTAAGTTTCTTTCTCCCTGGTTATTGCCTGTGGCACAAATCAAGCAATCTTTGACAGCTCATTTTGCCAGAACAAAAGACCCCAGGCAGGACATCTTGAGGAGGGCTTCTGCCAATCATGGAGAGCCTCAATGACTCCTTTCATGGAGTTGTTTTAATATTTGTAGGGCCAAAGCTTTTGGTATCCATTGTTTACCATCCTTTATAAACCAATTATCGCCTCTTTCCTCTGCCCCACTCTTTTTAATGACCTCCAACTCCTCTGGTGGAAAAGACAGTTTGTCCGGCATCAGTTAAGCCACTGGGACCATGGGAGGATCTTGGAGACCTGTGGCAAAAGTGCTGCTTACTGAGCCTCTTCCTGTGCCAGTCCATGGCTTATTGCATCCCTTGAGCGCCCTGCCTGGTGTCCCCTAATGGAAATTATTGTCACTCCTTGTGATGAACTCACCATCTCCAATAGTGAGTAATTCAGCTCTCATGAGCAAACATTTCCCCTTCAGGATAACAAAGCTCTTTCCTCCCACGGGCCACCCCACGTTTGTTCTTAGAACCAGTAAAAATGTTCACTCTTTTCCCCAAATAATTTCCAGGCTCTCACAAGCACACACAGCTCTGCTGTCTGAGCTGACCCTGTAACCTCCCCTCTTCCTCTGATTCCCTTCCCTTAATACCAGCATATCCTGTGACCCATTTCCCTTCTACTGCCCTTGAAGACCCCTCAATAAATACATTTTCTCCCTCGGGCCAGGGGGTGTCTTATATCTCATAAATCCCTCCAAGCCCAGGTCTGGAGCTCTATCACTTGAATGCACTCATGGGTTTCTTCYCAGCCCCCATCTCCAGGGCTGTTCAAACAGGAGGCCAGGTTAAACCCTTCCCCTCTCCTCAATTCTAAATCATCCTGGTCCATTGAAGAAGTTTCATATTGTAATAACTGAGCACTGCTCATCCATTTAGAGGCTCTTTCAGTTACCAAACTTTACCTTGATGCCAGACTTTAACAATGGGAGATCCTCCTGCTGTCAGTTTTGGAGCCTCAGTCCCCATTAAAGCCRTGGCTGCACAGTTCTGCCGACAGTGAGGCCACTCTCTGGCCACTGGGTTAAATATTTTAGTGTAAGAATTCCTTTGGCATGAGCCTGTTTAACATCCACATACAATTCAAATTCTTTTTCCCTGTCTGGAAGGGCCAGGGCAAGAGCCTCAGTTAATCTGCTTTTTAAGCTGTGAAAATTCTGCTTTCCTTGTGGTGACCATCCATCTGGTTTCTTGACTGGCAGCACAGGAGTGTTGTACGGAGAAATCCCTGGCTCCAAAAGCCGTGCCTTTAGCACGGACTCAATAACAGGCTGTAACCCCTTCCTGCCTCTCTTGGAATGGGGTATTGCTTTCAGACTCCACTTGTCCTGGTTGCTTCAAAGTGGTTTGGAGAGGCTCCATATCTGATTTTCCGTATTTTCCTGGAGCTGCTCACACTTCCGGGTTCATTCAGCATAGGCCTTCCCAGACATGACAACAGCATTACCCTCTGTATCACCTTTTACAATATTAATTTGTATTCTCAATTTAGCCATCAAATCCCTTCCCAGTAAATTACAATCATAATTAGGAGCAAACAGAAATTGCTGTATTTCAAARCTATACCCCACATCTATTAATAGTGGTTGAATGAAACACACCCACTTGTCTTTCCCACTTACCCCCTGAATAATCAAAGAACTTTTTGACAGTTTTCCCCCCTTAGTGGATCAAGAGGTCCCTGTGTCTATCAGGCAACAGCTCCTCTCAATCCAGAGCCACCCTGAATATTATCAGGGACTCCAGTGTGGTGGGTCCTGGGTATAATGGGAGCTCTGCCACCCCTAACAATCCATCTCCATCAACCAGGGGACTTCCTCCTCCTGAGGGTCCTCCTGTCTTTGTCCTTCCAGTGTCCTTGTGCCCCGCAGATGGAGCCCTGATTCCTTCCCAGGGGCTGTTTGGGTCAGCTCTCCTCTGCTGAGGAGGGCAATGCCTCTGTCACATCCTTGTGGCYGACCCTGTCCCCTCGGTCCTGGGCCCCCTTGGGCCCTGCAGTCCATCCCTCAGGGGCTGTAGAAACTCTGCCATGGCCTTTGCCTTTTWCTCATTCCTTCTTCCATTCACCTGCTGTGCCCTTCTGACCAACTCCTCCCGGGGCTTCTTCTGCCACTCCTCCCTCACTGCCTCTGGGTGCTCATCCTCTGAGAGCTGCTGAGCTTTCTGCAAAATAATTTGTTTTTGCAGTGTAATCCACATTTCCCAGATACTCCTTTCTCCTACTCCTCCTTCTCCTCCTCCTCTTCCTCCTCCTCCTCCYCCCTGTGCTCMCCCTCCTCTCCACASCCCRTATCSCAGAGCCGGTCCCTGTCCTGCCGCAGTGCCCAAACGCGGTGCCCCTGGCGGGCAGGGCCGGCAGCTCCCCAGGGCCGGGCAGGTGGCCGGGGTGTCCCGCAGCCTCMYGGGGGCYGGGGGCCACTGCCGGCCCTGCCCGGGGGTGGTGGGGTCAGGCAGTGCCCGGTGCTGAGCCCCGGCTGCCCCACAGCCCCGGCCCAGCCCTACACCTCCCGACAGGCCCTCAGCTCGTGCTCCCAGTCCCACACCTCTGCACCTGGTCCTGCTGCTCCCCAGCATAGAGAAATATTCTATTACACTATATATATATACTCTATAACACTTTTGCTTTTATTCCTATTTTATTTTAATTTTTTTTTCTTCTATTAAATCATGGTTTTTCTCTTATTTTTCCCCACACACAGACTTTGTTCTTGTCCTGGAGGTTTGTGGTGCAGTGCTGTCCCAGCAGTTCTCCCCTGGAAACCAACAAAATCATTTGAAATAATGATAAATTTTTGAACTCTTTTAACTGCTGGTTCCAGAAGGTCCCGAACGGGTCCTACCAGGAGGAATTGGGGGCAGAGAGGGGGCCCAGGGGTTAATCGAGGAGAAAAGTTGGATAGGGGGGAGAAAATGTGAATGGAGGGCATTGGAATGGAATGATTTGAATTGGGGAGAGAAAATGAACCATGGGGAGGAGCCCCCCAGCCCGGGGGTGGGCCCCAAAGGTGCTGCTGGAGCTTCCCCTACTACAAACCCCCAGGCCAGGGGCGCAGAGCTGCCGCTGCTCCCCGGGAATGTCCTGGACAAAGTCTCCATTAAAGCTTTTACAGCAATGCGCAGCTTTCCTTGAATGTTCTCTTGGACATTCAGTTTTCTTCGAACATTCCCTGACACTTGAGGAGCGAGTTCCTGTTCCTTGGATGTTTGATATCTCTTGTCCCTCAGCTGTTCTGTGTTCCCTGCCTGTTCCATGTACACCCAGTTTGTTCCAGCATGAAACAGCCGCTCCCAGCTGCTGCCAGTTGCACTCAGCGCGCTCCCAATTGCTCCCAGTAACCCTCAGAGTGGTCCCAGTTGCTCCCAGTGTGATTCCTGTTGCCCCAGTTCTGGTCCYATAGGGTTCCAACCGTGGTCCTGGTGTATCCCGGTGTCCCAGTCTGCCCCACACTGTCCCAGTCCCTTCCCAGCAGCCGCTGCCATTTCCTGGATCCCGCCCCCCCAATCCCCTGCAGCTGCTGCCGGACACCCCCAAGATGCTGACGGGGTCGGGAGCTTTGTGTTGGGGTCGAGTTCCTGGGCTGGGGCTCAGGGGGTGGTCCGGGGGTCGTGTCACCCCTGGAGCGTGTGTGACCCCCCCCCCCCCAGAAGCCCCATCCCGAGGTGATCCCCTTTTCTCTTTCACAGAGCTCCTGCTCCCCCCAGGGAGGGGGCTTTGGGGAGCTCCCTTTTTGCTTGGGACCCCATTGAATCCCCATTCCTCGGCACTGGGACCCTCCTGCATCTCCTTCCCCAGCTCTGGGACTCCCTGCACCCCCTTATCCTACAGCGATACACCCCTGCATCCACTGGGAGAGGGAATGCGCCTCTCCCAGCCCGTGGATATCCTCTTTCCTTGAGCCCGGAGACCCCCAGACCCCCATTCCCGGCCATCCCGGGGCACCTCACCCCCAGACCTCCCTTTCCTGTGAAACTCAAACTGGGAASGGGGCTCTCCAGCCGCTCTGGGATCTGTGATCACCCACAGCAAAAGGGCGAGAAGAGGAGAGAAAGAGAGAGAGAGAGAAAGAGGTTTCGGAATCAGGGATCGGGGTCACAGCGCCCAGTCCTGCTCCGTCGGGCTGGGGACCCGCACCCGCAGGATAAAATGGATCCGCTGATCTCGGTGCTGACCTCGCTTCGGGCCGAACCCAGCGGGTTCCAGGCAGAGTTTGACCGCAGTCCCCGGGAGTTCAGCACAGCCCGGCCCGGGGGTCCCGCAGTGCGTGGCCGGGGAGGGTCCCAGGGGGATTCCAGGAGGGGATCCCGGTGAATTCCCTGGAATTTTCCTTTTCTCGGTCACATTGGCTTTCGCATTTCCCGGCCTGAGCCGCCGGGATCTGCGGATCTGCCCGGCGACCGATGACGTCACGAGAGATCGGGCTGCCATTGGTGAACAGGAAAGAGCTGCGCCAATCGCGGGGCCGGAGGCGATGAGAGGAATCCCCGACATAGCGACCCCCCTGAACCTCAATTCCCGGACACTGGGAACCCCCTGAACTTCCATTTCCGAGTACCAGAACATCCTCCACCCCCATTCCTTGGTACTGTGACCCCCTGCATCCCCTTCCCCAGCAGCGGGACMCCCCTGTTCCCCTTTATCTGGAACCAAGACCTCCCTGAATCCCCATTCTCGGTCACGGAAACCCCCCCTGAACCCCCATTCCTGGGTACTGTGGCCCCCTGCATCCCCCTACCCAACACCAGGACCCCCTGTTCCCCCTTATCTGGCATCAGGACCTCCCTGAACCCCCATTCCTGGGCTCTCTAAACCTCCAATTTTGGACATCGGGACCCCCCCGAAACGCCCCTTCCCAGGAAGAGGACTTCCTTGAATCCACATTGCCTGTTCCAGGAAACGCCCTGATCAACCATTTCTGGGACCCGGGACCCCCATAAAACTCTGTCTTTGAGCTGGGGCCTGTCCCGCCGGGACCCCCCACGCGTTCCCCGGCACTGCGATCTCCTTGTACCCGATCTTCAGGTCTGAACCCCCCACTACCGAGCACGGGCCCCCCCTGCACCTCCATCCCCGGCGCTGAGCCCCCCCTGAGTCCCCTCACCCTGCACCAATAATCCCTTGCATCCCCTCTTCCCCCAGCACTCCCTCGGTCACTCTCGTGTGTCCCAACCTGCGCCACCGGGACCCTCCCAGTGACCGGTGACTGTCCCGGCACCGGGGCCCCCTCCCAGCCCCCGGGTCCTCTGGGACCTTCTGGAAACAGCAGTGGAAAGAGTTCCAAAAATCATCACTATTTCAATTGATTTCATTGGTTTCCAGGTGAGAACCGCTGGGACAGCACCCCACCGTAAACCTCCGGGAGGGGAACAAAGGCTGGGGGAGGGGGGTGAGAAAAAACCCACCATTTAATACAAGAAAAGAAGAGAAAAAAGAGGCAAAATTAGAAGTAAGATAGAATATACAATAAAGTAACATAAAATAACTATGAAATAAAAAAAAAAAAGAAGCCAAGATTATTCTGTTGGGACTTTGGATTTCTTCTCCAAGACCCGAGCTGGGTCTGAGCCACAAACCAGTGGGCTGGGACAGACATTGCTGCTCAGCGGCTGAATATTTATGAAAATAAAGTATCAGGTAACAACCTGAGGTTTCAGAAATCCCAGAGCACTTGTTTGATTCCTTCATATCAAGCTGAAAGCTCAGCTCCACTTTTCACTCTGCCTTGTAACATGAATGTAAAAACTTAAAAAAATAAAAGTTCCTGTAGAAAGACCCCAAGAATGTTTGTGTTGTGAGAGCTGCCTTGAGCAGCCCCAACTCCTGCCCTGCTTAAGTCCCTCTCAAGCCCTCTGTGCTTTCCAGCTGCCCCAAATCACCGTGAATTCCACGGAATTGAAACAAATCCAAGTCGTCGTGGATCGGGGTAAGAGTAGGGAGAGGTCACTCAGGGATSGCCATCACGGGCACAAGAKCCCCGACGTGGGGAAATGAACTGAATTTGGGACTGAGCAAATCAGAACAGGAGAATGAGGAGTAAAATAAACCCTGAAAAACAACCACTTCTCCCGACCTCTTTCTCCTTCCCGGCTCCCTCTCTGCTCTGCCCAGCGGGGCAGGAAGAAGGAAAGGGAGTCCCGGTCAGTTCGTGCCGCTGCTTCCCCCTCAGGGACAGGAATCCTTGCCCTGCT
>NW_026624661.1:35440-36895 GCF_030028575.1 Malurus melanocephalus | reverse complement strand
CCTGGCACAGACACCTCCCCTCCCTCCCCTGGGTTGTTGCACAGCTCAGGAAGCTCCCTGCACCAGGGTGTCTTGCACAGCACAGAGGTAGCAGGCACTGTCAGAGACCTCCACTTCCTCCACCCGCAGGACACTGTATTTGCCCGTGGTGTTCAGATCCGTGGTGAAACGGCCGCTGTGCCTGGAGCCAGGCCCTGACTGATAGGAGAGCAGCTCTGGGGCTTGGCCTTCCCGCAGTTGGTACCAGAGCAAGGCATTAAAACCACTGATCTGGTATTTGCAGGTGGTTTGGAATGGTTGTCCCTGCTTCACCATGACTAGTCCACCTTCCTGCATGACTGTGGTCTGCCCTCTGGTGCCTGAAAGAAAATAAATGTGAGCCGCTCCATGGGGAAATATTAGAACAACAAAAAGCAAAGTGAGTGAAAAACCCTGGTGAAGAAAGCTCTCTGTGCTGTAGTGGAGTCCTGAGATGTGCAGACAGACAGGCAAGAGTGATTTTGGGCAGGATTTCAGAGCTCTCAGCACAGCAGGAACCAAAGGAACGATGTTCTGTGTCCCTGCTCCTTCTACTGCTCAGATGACCAGGGAACAGCCTGAATTTTGTGTGCTCAAGGAAATGAGGAACCCATCAATACAAAGCAAAAGGATTCATCCTCCTTGCCCATCCCTGTCACCTCTGAGGGATCCTCAATCCCTGAGTACACACAATGCTGGGCTTGGGAAGAGGGAGTCCTGTTTGTGTTGCAGAACTGGACAATGTCAGTGAAATGAGAGGTGAAAGTGCCTAGAGCAGATTTGACAGGATCGGGGAATTTGCATTAGTAAGGGAGGACGGTGGGATTGCAGAGGCAGCTGAGAGCTCCTGTGGTGACAACAGGTGGATCAGAAGAGAGAGGCAGAGGGAGATAAATTGAAGGGGAGAGAAAGACAGAAAAGGGGTCTAAGGCTTCTCTCTCTTCCCTTTTCCTTTACAGATGTAACAGCTTCTTGAGCAAACACTTGTACAATCACAAACAGAAGCAGAGATTTCTCAGCCTTTTCCCCCTTTTCACTGATATTTCCGCACATGATCCTGCTAAGGCTGTTGACGGTTTCCTGCGGGGAAGAAGAAGAAGGGTGCCTTGGGGAAAAGGCAGGACTTACCCAGGAGCTGGCCCAGGAAGAGTGTGAGGATGAGAAATGCGAAGTGCATGGCGAGAGCAAAGCTGCGTGTTCGCTGAGTGAGGAAGAGCCAGAAAGCACCTCCCAGCCCCGAGGCGACGGAGCTGCCGGAAACGGCTCCCTGGGGCAGCAAAGGAAGCAGCGAGGGGACAGAGAAATGGCGTGTCCTTGCAGTGTCTGAAATGCTCCTTCTGGGTTTGTCCCTCGTTCAGCAGCAGCTGCCGTGACTCCCTCAGCCAGTGGCGTTCTGAGCGATCTCTGCCTCGGGGGGTCTCAGTGATGGGAAGAGGC
>NW_026624661.1:18415-34500 GCF_030028575.1 Malurus melanocephalus | reverse complement strand
GAATATGGAATGGTACAGGGGAAGGGATGGACTCGAGCATGGTTATGGGAAACAGGTCCGTGAAGAAGCGAAAGAGTACGGCAACTTCCAGGAGCCTGCGGTTTCTCCCCAGCCCCAGCCCCAGCYCTGCTCACCGAGCAGCACCGCGGCCAGCGCCGCCAGCCCCGCGCCCCGACCCCGCCGCATCCCGCCGCTCCGCCGCCCGAGATCGCTGTCCCCGCCAGCCCCGGCTCTCTGCTCCGGCCGTGCTGCCTTCTTTTCTCTCCTCTCCTCTCCTCTCTATCGCCTCCAGCTCCGCCCTGTGGCTGGACCCTGCTCCGGTGCCTGTCGGGCGCTTGCCCGGCTTCAGGGCACTCAGGGGCTCTGCAGCAGCACAGACTTGGACTCCCGGGAAATGGACAGTTGCCCTCTTCAAGCAAGGACATCCTGGCGAGAATCAGCCTGCGTAGCACCAGCTGCAGTCTGGGGCAGCGGCAGGGCCCTGAAACAGGAGATGGAGCAGCTTTCTGGAGCTGTTACCATGTTCAGCGGCTTGAAAGAGCAGCCGGAGTTTTTCTGCAGATGGCAGTGAGGAGGCTGAGAGCCCCATGTTCCAGCAGCTGTTCATTGCCTGGTCTTCTGTTGCACAGCACTTCCAGACTCCATTCCTTTCCTCTGTTTCTAGGATTTTCTGGGAACAACTTGGGCAACAGAGGCCAGTTCTCTGCCTGTTCTTTGTTGTTTGATGTCACCTCCAAACTTGTGGAGAATGTCCTCCTTCCCACTACTCATGCCATTCATGGAGACATTAAACACTAGTGGTCATTTTCCTTACTCTTTCCTTTGTCGCCTTTGTCCTTATGGAAGCTCCTTTATTATGTCATTTGCCTTTCTTTCTGAGATCTGAATAAAACTTTCTACCTTTTTCTTCCCATTTTCCACATCATTGGTACATGACAGGAGAAGGTAAAACCAGCCACCAACCATCTGAATTGTCCTGGGTTCTGTGTTTGGTGGGATACAGTCAAACCAAGGAACAAGGCCACTTCTTCAAGACAAAGGCTCATAAGATCTCAATGGGGTGACCCAGACTGACATAATTTACTTTTAATGGACTTTTGCAGCATGTGCGTGAGTCCTGTGCTGACGCTGATGTGTTTTGATTCAGCAATGCTTGGGCCTCTCATCTCATCATGCAAAAGATGCCTTCATTAAGGAATGTGCCTGAAAAAAAGCAGGAAGTGAAAACAGCCATTTAAGAAGCCAAACCACAGCTCACAGCATTAAAGGGGATGTTTTGCATTTAGGACAAAATTGTCAGAAAATGATTACCTCTACAGGTGATGCCTCTGGCAGCCTGGGGCAGTAAAAGTCCATGATAAAGGCCAGCCCAGCTCTTTGTTCTCTCAACCCCATCTCTTGCCTCTTTTTTGGGAGTCAGGTGAGCCTGAAGCCCTTCCTCCATTTCTGCTTTCTCTGGCTGCATCTCCTCTCAGAAATACTTCTTGGACTTGAAGTACATCATACAATCAGGAATYCCCAAAACTTCTGTTCTTTAGATGAGAACTGCAGGCATGTGGAAAACCCTGAGGGGGTCAGCATTTCCACAAGTTTTCGGGGGAGATTGCTGTTCTTGCTTTGTGTGAAGCTGTGCTGGGCACAAAGCTCACAAGCCAAATTGTGGCAGGAAYTGGGCATAGGTTAACAGCCTTGGAATGGCCCACATTCCCTACTCCACTGCCCCTCTCCTCCATCACCTGATCCAGAGGCCATGGTCAGTGTGTCTGGTCTTGGGCAGCAGAGAAAATTTCCCCATTCAGCCCTCTCCCCCTGCAGCACAGCCTCTGGCCTTGGCTTAGCTGGAGCTCCTTATGTAGGGCTAAGGTGCTCTCAGGGCGGCATTGGGATCACCCACAYTGGCGTCCCCTGTCCCTGTAACAGAACACCCCTCAGGGGAAGGCAGCCCTGGGACAGGGAGTGGTGACAAAACACACAACGCAGCTTTGTTCTGCCTTGTCTCACCCAAGGACAGAGCAGCTTTCCTGCGGCCCAGGAATGCCATGGTCCCACAGGTCACAACCCAGCYACCAGTGGATTTCTACCCCATGCAGGGTCTGCGGGAGCCAGAGCAGAGCCAGCAGGTGACCCTGGGACAGGGAGCACCAGGACCAAGCCCACCTAGACCCAGCTCAACCATGAGCTCAGGTCCGCCTTGGTCCCTGCCATGGGCTGTGTGAGAGCCCAGGCCCAGCCCAGGTCTGCGCCATTGCTACCCTCTCAGTGCCCAGCCCAGGCTTGGGCCATCGCTGCCCTCTCAGTGCCCAGCCCAGCCCTGCGCCATCGCTGCCCTCTCAGTGCCCAGCCCAGCCCTGCGCCATCGCTGCCCTCTCAGTGCACAGCCCAGGCCTGCGCCATCGCTGCCCCCTCAGTGCCCAGCCCAGCCCTGCGCCATCGCTGCCCTCTCAGTGCATGGCCCAGGCCTGAGTTGCTCTCATTCTCCAGACCTGGCCAGGCCCTTTCACCACCCAGGGCAGTCACAGCATGGGACACAGTCCTCCATGAGCTTCTCCAATGTGAGCTCTTCACWTGGGCTCAGCTCTTCACAAGTCCTGCCTGCAATCCTGTTCCAGCACAGGCCTGTCACTCACAGGGCCACAGRTCCTGACAGGAGCCTGATCCAGCATGAGCTTTTATGGGGTCACCTGGAGCACCTCCCAGCTCCTTCACTGAGCTTGGTGTCTGCAGGATTGTTTCTTTCACATCTTTTCCCACCTCTCCTCTCTCTGCTGCTTCACAGTAGGATTTTTCTCCCTTCCTAAACAAGTTATCCCACATAACCTCCACTGTTGCTGACAAGCTCAGCCTTGGCCAGTGGTGGGTCAGACTTTAAAGCCTGATGTTGGCTCCCCCACAATCAAAACCTTGCCATGCAGCCCAGATCTAGAAGGTGCAAGAAGAGCAGAGCCAGGCTCTTCTCTGAGGTGCCCAGTGATGGGACCACAGGCAATGAGCACAGGCTGGAACACTGGAAGCTCTGTCTGAAACACAGGAAAGACCTTCTTATTGTTGAGGGTGACCAAGCACTGGTTCATATTGYCCAGATGACTTGAAGATTCTCCCTCCTTTGAGATATTGGAAAGGCATAAGGAGAGCTTTAGGAGGAAGAGAGCGAAACCCAACAGTGTAGCCCAAATGCCTGAGATTCCAAACACAAATGAACATTGGAGCAAGATGGGAGGCATGGAGGAAAGAGATGGAGAAAAAAGACATGATATATCATTTTGCAGTGGTATCATGTTCACTCAAGGGTTGGAGTGCTGAGAGCAGCTGGACCCCTTCCTGTCAACAAGGCCACAGGCAACACCAATGMGCTCCAGCCCAGCCTCACTTCCCTGCACTGCACCCATCCAGCACTTGAGCTGAGGATTCTGCAGACACCGACACATTCCTGCCCTGGAAACCCTGAGGCRTCTCAGTGCTCAGAAGAAGCCTCCATGAAGAAATGTGTATGACATAAGCCAGGAAATGAAAAGGTGGCAACACAGAAAACAAGCACCCAGCCCATGTCATTAGCTGGGATGTTTTCCATACATCATGAGCACCTTAGGAAATTAYCACTTTCATAGAAGCCACCTCAGGGCCTGGGGCGACTCAGAGCCACCATAAAAGCCAGCTCAACTCCAGGCTCTCTCATTCACTTCTCCTGCTTCCTTTTCCTTGGGACCCAGGTGAGTATGAAGCTCTTTTCCTCTGTTCTTTTCTGGTGAAGTTCTATGTTGCTATAGCTTATGGGTGGTCTTGGTACTGCTGCTGCTGAGGGGTCAGAGAAGGGCAAAGATCTGACTTAGACAGTGTCAAGGATTTGGCTGAGGGGACTCTTTACTGAAGCAATAAGGTGATACTCTGCCGTGCTGTGTCAGGATGAAGCTGAAAACCCCTTTCTCTCACTGCCCAGTTTCTCCCTTCCCATAGCAAGTACCATTGAAATTCTTGCAGTGGGATGATGGTCTCATGGCCGATGGCTGCTTACATGTGCCTGTGCTCTGCTTCCTTCCCTTTCCTCTCTCTCAGGTGCATCTGCAGCCTCAAGCCATGTCCTGCAACACCCAGTGCCGTCCCTGCCAGCCCTGCGGCCCCACCCCGCTGGCCAACAGCTGCAATGAGTGCTGTGTCCGMCAGTGCCAGGACTCCACCGTGGCCATCCAGCCCTCACCCGTGGTGGTGACCCTGCCTGGCCCCATCCTCAGCTCCTTCCCTCAGAACACCGTGGTGGGATCCTCCACCTCGGCTGCTGTTGGCAACATCCTCAGCTGTGATGGAGTGCCCATCAACTCTGGKGGCTTTGACCTCTCCTGCATCACCAGCCGCTATGGCAGAAGGTGTCCTCCATGCTAAAGACACTGGTGCAGCCCTCACAAGGACCCCCAGGAACCCAGAAGCTGCTGCTGGACTGAGGACAGAGCTTCTGGCCATTGAATTCAGAGATGCTGAGCAACCAATGCTGCCCTTCTGAAGGAGGGCAGGTGGGGCTCTCTGAAACCATGGCCAATGTTTGCTTTCCCTGCCTTTCTCTCCTGCCTCTCTCTTGTCTTCCATACTTCTGGATTGTAACTTTTGCAGCCTCCCTGGGGGATCTGCTGACCCCTGCCCGCTGTGGGGTGCCCTGTGGGATCTCCMGTGTCAGTGATGGGCACAAGCTTTTAGCAGTTGCCTGTGGTGTCCCGCCACCACCAGCTGTCAGTTCCTCTGTAAGGGAACTAGTTTTCTGCTTCAATGACAATAAAGCTTTCTGCATCTCACTCTCAGCCTCCAAGTAATTATTTTTTGGTGTCCTTGTCTCAAGCTGCTGAGACTAAAAGGCTTTGCCATGGGTGGTGGAGGAAAAGATGGAGACACAAATGGACCATTGATTATTTCCAGAGGAAGGGTAGGTTGGGAAACACAGCAGTGTGGCCCTTTCAGTCACTGTCCCTTGGAGCTGATGAAGACACCCCTGACTTCTCCACAGGCAGTGGGGATCAGGCTCAACTTTCCAACATTTCCACTCAGRCACAGCCCCTTGGTCTCAGAGCATGTCCTGCAGATAGGGAGCCCAACAYGTGGTCAGGACCAGCTCTAACAGACTCTATAGACCCTTCCCACAGTGAGTGATGGTACATTGAGTCACCCATGAGATTTAGCTCATCCCAAAGCAGATGTGCACAGCAAATGGCATGGATCATCTTTCTGGAGACACAGATCCCTGAAGATGATCCARTGGTGGCCTCTGAAGTCCCCAACTGGGACAAGCTCACAGCAGTCACTGGACCTGGTCACGTGTGCATGACTTGCTTCATCAGACACTCACAAGTAAACCCACAGGCTCCAACACCTCCRACCCATGGCTAAACCCCACATCTATGTCCATGAACAGGACAGAAAGACAGTGGGGAGATGGTTTCATGGGCAGCAAATGGGCTCAAGCTGAGCACTTTACTCCCGTGAGCTGCATCTCCACCTCATCTCACACCAAGTACAGATCAGCTTTCTCTCAACCACACTGAAGCCTGGGACACAGGGCTTGCAGAAAATGTCTCTGTCAAATCCWACACCTGTGTGGTGGCCCTCGCCAGTGCAGACAGATTCAGCTCCAGAGAGAGGCTAACTCAAGATGCCCAGAGGATGAGAAGTGTGTGCATTTTTGTGTGTCTGTATGGGATCCAGCTAGTTTGTCTTGAGTGTCAAAAGATGAAAAAGAGGGTTTTGTAAGGCCTGGATTGRCTGATCTGTGGGAGACAGCACTTTTTGTAAGCTTTGAACTAAGGCTTGAGAGCATCTGTTTCTCTCAGCTGATGATCAATGGAGCACAGATGAGTACCTCAATTGGAGACACCTTCTCTGGAGTCAGGGGAAATTGATTTTCCTCTTCTAATGTCTTGCCCTATTTTGAACTTAGATCTTTACTTAGTTCKTCACTTTAATTAAGACTGAAGACAGAGGCCATAAATGCATTTAAAGGCTCTAAATAAGGCAAGTGAATCCCTTATGGGTGTATCCATGTACTCATAGTTGCCTTTAGTTACTTAACACCCCAGAGGTTTCACGACCACCTTAGTATCCAGCACCAAATACCTGACACTTCCAGTCTCTTGGAACACGACTGTTTCAGACATCTCTGTGTCAGCTGAGTTCCTGACAAGCTTCTCATACCACAGC
Organism: Malurus melanocephalus; assembly: GCF_030028575.1. Lineage (NCBI taxonomy): Eukaryota > Metazoa > Chordata > Aves > Passeriformes > Maluridae > Malurus > Malurus melanocephalus. The sequence continues at coordinate 28,326 of NW_026624661.1, read as the reverse complement.
CGCAGGCAGGAGGCAAACACYCAGCCTAACAGCCACTTAGGGAATTGCATTGCTCTTCTTTAATTGGTCTGCGTGAAGAGAGAGTACTATCCATCTCTGCCAAGTCTGGAAAACCTCCCAGAGGTCAAACTCCCTGGGGCACACCAGAGGGAACACAGAAAACAGTCTCCTAGGTGCAGCCAGCTGGAGCTTCATTGTGTTAATGAGAYGGGTGTGGAGATGTTCTTATGCTAATGATGCTGGCGACTCTCAGGTGTATGATCTCACTGCAGGAAGCTGAACTGAGGAGGGTTTACAYTTCGTGTGTGTGCACACAAAACTCCCTGTAGTGGAATTACAGCGGTGGCTGGGAGAGGGAAAAGATCAGGAGTGCAAGCTCGCAGCTCCTACTGGATGAAGAGGAAACAAGGTCAGACAATTGCCGCCAGCTYGAAGTGAGCCGGCAAGGGGAGAGCTGTTCATACACACACCTTCATCTGAATCCAGAGCTCCCCACAATAAACCTACCTCTTTCCAATGTTCTCCATTAGCCAAGGGGRCCGTGGCTTCCTTGGGAGGATGATGCACGAAAAGATGTCATTTGGATCATTTCCACAGGCAAATCRGGTGAGTGAAGCCTGCCCAAGACATACAGCACAGACTTCAAAGCCTTGCATGTTTAAGGAGAGCTGGATTAAGGGGGAATTCTTTATTCTTTAAATACATGAGATTTCTTGTATACATTGCTGGAGTGGAGGAAGATAGGAGAGAAAGAGATGATTCAGCTGGTGTTTTAGTCCATCTGTTTTTCACATTCACCTGAAGATATGTTCTTTCCTAGAGAACTGATCAAGAATCCTCTGTTGTCTGCAGGAACAGTTCAGCTGGGTTRCCTTTAATGAGATTCAACTCAGAGGGTTTTGCCTTCAGTCACTGAGGTGTGGAATATCTCAAATATCTTAGCCCAAGCTGAGATGTCTGACATCCATCTAAGGTGCTCACTAGACTCCTGCCTCAGACCTCAGAAACCACCTGACACTTCGAGAGGGCTTTTAGCCTTGTATATAAGACAAAAAGAGCCGTGTCTCCCTCATGCTTTTTCTCTGTCTATGGAGAAAAAAAGGGGTTAAGCTGAGAAGCTGAGACAGGAATATTTTACTGTAGATATTTCAGCTTTGTCAGCAGAAATCCTTCYCTGACTCTGAGATGGTGAAATTGCAAAGAGGTGAATTTGGCCYTCTAATAGCTATGCTCATCAGTGCAGGAAATGGAGGTATTTGCAAAAGCTTCCTGTTCTGAGACTCGGAAGAAAGCAAGAACAGCAATCCCTGAGCAGTGACTGTCACACTAACCTGCTGCCCTGTGTGCCTGCAGCTCAGTCACAACACCTTGTAATAAACTGACCTGGAAGAGGTRGGAAAATCTCCTGCAGTGCCACATCATCATGACAGTATTTGTATTACTCAGATGCATTTGCTGATACCACACCTCAGTATTGCCTGCCTTGAAAATTACAGGTTATGTTATTCCCTTCCTACTTGTAACAGCTTTTCCCACAGCTGGACAGTCTCAGCCTGTTGTCCATAGTTTCCTAAGTGGGATTTTCACAGAAGTGACTGCATTCCCCACATTRTAAAGGAGGTGCACAATCTGATAAATAATTCTCCAAATGTTCATTTGTTGGGGTAGGCCTGATTTTCAGGATCAGATCTAGTTATCYAAACATGTTTCATCAGGGAAGGATTTCTCTGACAGTTTAACTTAGGATAAATGCCATTTCCCCATGCTGTGCACCAGCTGCATTTTCAGTGATGGTGATTTTGTTCMGCTACTTGTAGTACCTGAAGGACCAGCACAGGCATGCAAACTTYCAYAGAAACTTTTCTTTCTTTGCAGAGKGACATCAGCATTTGGAAGGACATGGCAAATGGGACAAGTGTGGAAGAATTCATCCTTCTTGGCTTCCCAGGCACATGGCAATCCCGAGTCTTCCTTGTGGTGGTGTTTGCCCTGATGTACACCCTGACACTAATAGGCAATGCATCCATCATAGCCCTTGTGTGGACAAGCAGCAACCTACACACCCCAATGTACTTTTTCCTCTGTAATCTSTCCTTTCTGGAGATCTGGTACACCACAGGTGCTGTTCCCAAAGCCATAGGAGTCATGCTGGGGACTAGCCAGACCATCTCCTTCAGTGTCTGCATCCTCCAGTTGTTCTTTCTTCTCTCTCTAGGCTCCACTGAGTGTTTTCTCCTGTCTGTCATGGCCTATGACCGCTACTTAGCCATCTGCTACCCCCTGAGATACAGCTCCCTCATGAGCAGCATCCTCTCTGTTCGGCTGGCAYTCAGCTCCTGGCTAGGAGGCTTTCTGGCCATCTCCCTGCTGGCCTTTCTGACATCCAGGTTGACATTCTGTGGGCCAGACATCATTAATCATTTTCTCTGTGATATAGACTCCTGCGTTGCCCTCTCCTGCAGTGATACACGGTCTGTGGAGCTGGCAACCTTCGTTGTCTCCATAATCGTCGTGGTGGCTTCCTGTGTGGTCACCCTGGTCTCCTACATGTGCATAATCTCTTCCATCCTGAGGATCCGGTCAGCCCATGGCCGGAAAAAGGCCTTTTCCACCTGCTCTGCCCATCTCAGTGTTGTCACCATCTGGTATGGCTCCACCATATTCCTGTATGTCAAACCATCGGCCCAGAACTCCCTGGAGCTGAACAAAATCGCCAATGTCTTTAACACAGTGGTAACTCCTTGTTTAAACCCCTTCATTTACACACTCAGAAACAAAGAGGTGAAACTTGCTCTGGGTCGGGTTTTCCAGAAGAAGTGAAGGGACKTTTCAAAGGGCAGCAGTTGAACAAACAGATTCATCCCCTCCCTCCCATGGCTTCTGCCCTGCAGATCCCCGCTGAAGTGTAGGTCTGTGTGGGCACCRCTGGCAGTGAGAAGCCACCAATGTYCCAATGAGCTCCTACCACCTTACAGCCCTCTCTGGCTGGGCTGAGCCTCAGTTCTSCTGTTTCCACCACCCTCTGTTCATTCCCAGTGATTTCAGAATGCTTCCCATTCCTTTAAAATGATTGGAAAAGGTCACAACCCCTATCCATAAATGGTTCTGGAACAGAGTGTAATGGTACTCCCACAGGTTTCTACCCCAGTTTGCCAAGTGCTTCATTTTGTCAGGGCTTGTCTGAATCTGTTAAAGAAACCCCAGCTACTTTAGGAAACATTGCTTTAGGAAATAGATGTGTGTTTCTCCATTCAACCTGATGTTTTGTGGATGAATCTATGCCACATTCTTGTAGCTATTTMATCAAATAGTACTCTGATTCAAGATAAAATTTGGCAATGTCTCATATCTCTGCCAATAGCCATTATTACTAACATAAGACTGCAAACAAAATTTGCGTAATTCCTCTTCTTTTCTCTCCTTAACATCTGAATCTACTCTCTTATTTTTAATTAAAATTATGCAAAATTGTGTGCTTCATAYTAGATGTGTCAGGGCATTTCCACATCTAAAAACCCACATAATTTTCTGCAGTACATCGTTCCACCCATTTTGGGCTTTGTTGTGGAAAAACTCTAATGTGTTTGGCAAAGCACTCAAAGTGCAGASCTGTGGAAGGCTGTCTGGAAAACAAGTGTAAAGTCTCTCTTTACACTCACTGGAAGGGTATTAGTGCTTCCAAACAGCACTTGCCTTTCCCCTCCCGAGTTTCATTTCAGTACAGGTGAATCATGTTCTCAAAGTTTTCCTTTTCACATACTGACAGTGAGGAGAGTCCGTGTAACCACCTCATAATGAGGARGCATCAGCGTGGTAGACAGGTGTTTATGGAGGGTGTGGGATTAATTTCACCTGAGTGCAGAGCTCTCCAGGGGAGATGATTGAGTCTGAATTGAACATCTACTCCTCTCTCCTAGAAGCAATGGTGCTTAGACCTACATCCAGGCCCAGACACCACCAATTCCCACTCTTTGTCAGCTGTGCTCTTTTTCAGCTGCATTTGGGAAAATCCCTGGGACAGCACACTGAGAAAGCAGAGAGAGCCTGTGAGTGGATTTATCCTCAGGTAGACATCACTGCTTGTCATCCGTGCTTAGGAATGATGCATTTTTGGGAGAATTGTATATTTGGAGTTTTGAAGCCCTCTGCAGTACCAGGGAGCAACAGAAAGCAGGAGCTGAAATGTGCAATATATCCTAGACACAGCAGAGTRCACAACAGTGAGAGCTGCTGTGAATTCTTCATCAGCACTTCTCAGAGCCCTCTGAGATAAATAAGAGAGTGCAAAGCTTCACTCAGGGCTGTCAGAGCAGAGTCACTCGGGAGAGGCAAGCTATCCTGGAACAGCAGTAGCAAAACAAACATGTACCCTAAGGTTTCTCAGGTGAAGGGGATGATACTTCAAGAGGAACTGACTGCAATTCAAAGGGGGGGATCCATCTGGAAGCTCAGCTTCCTTGGGCTGAGCTTGCATAAGCAGTGCTGTAGTGGGATAGCCTGAGAAGAGGTCCCCAGAACCCTTCTTTTAGCTCATGGGRGGAATCACAATCACTGAGATCCACCAGCTGTTGGACAGAGAAACTGGCATGCACTCAGGAACACAGGAGCTCTCTCCAGCACTGGTCATTTCCCTGAAAAGWAGGAGGCACATAAAAAAGAGTGGGACTACTCTCTGGCAGTGGATGAGTGCAGGAAGAATCTTGCCCACAGTCTGGCTGATGGCTGCTTCCCATTTGCTGATGGAGGGCAAGGAAGGGTTCTTCCCTTCTTGGACTACTGTGGCCCCATGAAGAAACCATAAGAGCAGTTGTGCCTCCTGCCAAAGACCTCGTTCTCTAGCTGTGGCCATCAGTGGAGACCCATGGAAAGGGAATGGGAAGAAAGCTGATAGGTGCCTTGCCCTGAGAACTCCAGTGTACTACCTGCTTTAGGCAGAGGGCATTGACAAGGCTGACTTGGATTGTTTATGGTAGCCTCCAATGGATCTGCCCCAAGTCAGGCTTCCTGGACAGTTTTCATCATCAAAATCTCTGAATCTAGAAGCAACTCTAAAAGTTGCATGAGTATAGGCTTCACAGCAGCCCAGGTGGGGGGACAGGAGCCCAACCTCCCACTGCCCCCAGGTGCCACTGCTGGACAGGTTGAGATCAGAGCTACATGCAAGCAGAGACAAGGAGGGAACTGCTCCTCTCAAATTCCATAGAATCGTTTAATGGCTTGGGTTTGAAGGGACTATGATGATCCAACCCTGTCACCATGGACAAAAGTACTTTCCACCAGGCCAGGTTCCTTAAAGCTCCATCCAACCTTGCCTTGACTGGCCAGGTTGCRGTCAATGTGGTCACTTCCAGGGGTGGGGCAGCCACAGCTTGTCTGGACAACCTGTGCCAGGGCCTCACCACCCTCAYAGGGAGGAATTTTTTCWTAGCAACAAATATGAATCTGTCCTTTTTCAGTGGGAATCCATTCCCYTTTTCTGTGACTCCATGCCCTTGTAAAAAGTCTATTTCCATTTCTCTTGGAGCCCCTTTAGGCACTGGAATGTGATTTAAGCTATCCCCAGGACCTTCTCCAGGTTTCTCCAGGATTGCATGGGACCATGCAATTGTCATTGAGCCACCTGCTGTGCTGGTGACCCTGCCTGGTCCCATCCTGTAAAAGTCAAGGTTGCAGGAGCACAACACACTGTGGACTTTGCTGAGGACACCTGGGGACAACTACAGCTGGGTTGGAGCATTGTGAGGAAGGACAAGGAGCCAGACAGGCCCATGGCACTGTTTGTGCTGCACAAAGAGGGGATGAGTCAAAACAAGACAGAAACTTTTCCTGAGGGTAGAGTTAGACAGGTTGGTGCCAAAAGAAATTGCACCGTCTGTGGACATGGGGAAGGAAGAAAGACCATAGGGAAGGAAAGAGAAGGATAGGGAATATCCTCATCCACAGGGGTCCTTGGGCATCCAGGTGAGRATTGCTGGAACTCAAACAACCCCACCAGAGTTATACAGGCTGGTTCATCACTTGCCTGGTCTGGGCCCATCCAGCACATAAACAGAGTTTTCTGCCCGCACAACTTCATTCCTGCCTTAGAAATGCCAGGGCCTTTTATCCCGGGGTCAGAAAGAGCCTTCATTGGGGAAYGGGCATGGAACAAATGTAGCAATGAAAAGGCAGCAGTGAGGAAATAAAAGCACAGCCCATATCATTAGGTGTGGTTTGCATCCAAGATGAGCTTGCTGGGAAATTGTTACCTCTGCAAAGTCTGCCCTGCTCTTGCGGCAGTGCAGGGCAGGTATAAAAGGCAGCCCGAGCCCCTGCTCTCTCAGCCACTTCTCTTGCTTCCTTCTGCTTGGGAACCAGGTGAGTCTGAAGCCCTTTCTCTTCCAAAGTGAGATCTCCACTTGGTGGACATCTCAACTGATATTGGCTTTCTCATATTTGGGGTTTGGAGGATCTGGTGCTGAAAGATGAACGAGGGGAGGAGGCTGGCATAGAGAGAAGCTGGTGACTGTGGTGGCTTTCGTTTATGGCCTGGGAGAGAACTTCCTTGAGTCAGACTGCTCTTTGTAGGGCTCCTGACACAGTCTCCAGCTTCCCACTCGTGATCGCCTTGGCTCTTTGGTGATGGGGTAACCAGGCTTCTCMTCACCCACCTACCCTTGTGCGTTGCTTTCTCTCTGCTCTCTCTGCCAGGTGCATCTCCGGACCCAAGACATGTCCTGCAACACCCAATGCCGTCCCTGCCAGCCCTGTGGCCCCACACCACTGGCCAACAGCTGCAATGAGCCCTGTGTTCGCCAATGCCAGGACTCCACCGTTGTCATTGAGCCACCTGCTGTGCTGGTGACCCTGCCTGGTCCCATCCTCAGCTCCTTCCCTCAGAACACCGTGGTGGGATCCTCCACCTCTGCTGCTGTTGGCARCATCCTCAGCTGTGGTGGAGTGCCCATCAACTCTGGGGGCTTCGACCTGTCCTGCATCACCAGGAGCTACGGTGGAAGGAGGGGCCTCCCCTGCTAATGGTGCTGRGCATTTACAGGTCTTGGGAAGTCTCCCCAGGATCTCCAGACCTGGTGCTGGACAAAAGAGGAATCTTCAGATCATTTTTTTTCAGAGGAACAAACCATCATTAGTTCCTCCTGAAAACCCTGGCAGGAAGCGACAGCTCAGGCACTTCGAAAGCATGTCCTATGTATTTCCTACATATCTCCTTTTCTCTCTTTTCATCATGTCCTTCTGCTCCCCTGTGCTGCAAGGCTCCTCCAAGCCAGCCTGCACTCTGCAGGMAAGGCAAATGGATGCCCTGCCTGGACTTCACCATGGCCAAGAGCTTGCAAAGCATCTTGCTTGTCCCTCCAGATCCCTGCACTGATGGCCTGTGCTTGTAGCAACTTTGGTTACCTTCTTAAACTCAATAAAGGTTTTTGCATCTCAGGCTGGCTGTCCAGGTGGTTCTTTTCTTCACATATGTCCTTGCAAGCTGCTGAGGGAGAACAGTCATGATCCTGGCAGGGGTTAAAGTGACAATGTAGTGAGATTCTTCACCCAGAAAAACGGGAGGTTGGGATATGCTGCAGAGGRTCCTCTTTGGGACACAGTCCTGGGGCAGGGTGCAAAACATCGCCAGCTCTCCCACAGCAAGTAGCAGCAAGCCCTTGCCCTTCAGTGCCCCTGCCCAAATATACCCCCAACAGCTCCTGCCAAAACCTCTGCTGTCCTCAAGTGACAGCTAGAATTCTGTGGGAGGTCCTGGAGAGAAGCCACACTGCAGGACCAYGGGGCACCTCTTGCTCTGGTCARTGCTGTGCTGGGGTWCACAGAAAATATYCCCAGAGATTGTCAGGAGTRTGGCTGTKTGGAACAGCCTCAGAGCTGGCCCAYGGCYTCATTTCCACCTKCTGCTCCTCTCCTCTGCCCTGTCTCAGACCARGGCCAGCACAAATGGGCATGGGCAGCTGGGATCAGGTCCTCATTGCAGCCCTACCACCACACCCAAGGCCTGTGGCAGGGCCCATGTTTTGCAGGTATGMAGGGCTGGCATCCTTCACAAGTCAGTCCTGGGATAAACCACACTGGGTCACACACTGGAGTCCCCATGAACCCTCACAGGCCCAGGGCAGACCAGGGACAGTAAGTGATGCCCACAGACCYTTCACTGCTCGGTGGTGCCTTGTCACTCCCAAGGACAGGTGGAGCAGCTTTGCTCAGGGCCTTGGAGGCCCTGCCATGAGGAACATAGTCTGTTTGTGAGGGGAGACACAACAGGACACGTGTTCACATACACCTGTCAAATACGCAYCTGTGGTTCGGTCACACAAGTCTGGCTGCACACAGAGCACCTGAGACATGAGTACACGCAGGAACACACCCTGCTGTGAACTCTGCTGAGGACACCAGGAGACAGCCACAGCAAGGCTGGAGCCTCACGGGGAAGGGCAAGGCCCCAGGCAAGCTCATGGCATTGTTTGTGTACKCACAGACTACTCAGAAAGTGGACAAGTCAAAACAAGCCAGAAATTTTTCCTGAGGGCAGAGTTAAGGCAGAACAGGTTCAAAACCAGCAGCCTGATGCACATRGATGGGGAGACAACAACAAATAACYATCAGGGTGAGCTGAGCAGGGAGGGAGGGAGAGGGAAGGACATGGCCCATCCTCATATACAGGGGAACGTGGGCATCCCACTGCAGCCTGGATTTTTAAAGAGGCAATATAAAAGAGCCGGGGAACCACAGATTAGTGAGCCTCACCTCTGTGTCTGAGGAGATCATGGAGCAGATCCTCATGGAAGCAACTCTAAGTCAAACTCAGGTCAAGGAGGTGATCCAAAAGAGCCAGCAAGGCTTCTCCAAGGGCAAGTCATGTCTGAGMAATCTGGTGGCCTTCAATGATGGAGTGACTGAAAGTCAGCAAGGTAAGACTGGCCATTGTCATCCACCTGAACTTCCGTCAGGCCTTCAGCATGGTCCACACAACATCCTTATCCCCAAATCTAAGAGGCACAGTGTAGAGGGTTGACCATGGCCGGATGCCAGGCACCCACCAAAGCCACTCTCACTCTCCTCTACAAATGGACAGGGGAGAGAAAATGTAATTGTTCATGAGTTAAGAACCAGAAGAGATCTCTTACCAAATACTGTCACARGCAAAATAGACTCAGCTAAGGGATATCAATTGAATTAATTATCAGCAAAATCAGAGGAACATAACAAGAAGTCAAGTAAGTCTTATAAAAAAAAAAAAAACCCAACAAAAAAACCAGTAATCTTCCCCCTACCTCTCCCTCCTTCCCAGCTCTTTTCCTCTTAAATATGTGGTGTCACTTCTATCTCTGCTGGGCTCAGCCTTGTCCACGGGTGAGTCCATCCTGGAGTCAGATGGCTTTGGCTCTGCTGGACACGAAGGAAGCTTCCAGCAACTTCTCACAGAAGCCACCCCTGTAGCCCTCCTGCTACCAAAACTGGGCCACACAAACCCAATGCTCAGATTTGAAGTGTGCACTATTGTGAATATGGAAATGGCTGGATGGGCACAGCTTTGGTCTGTGGCTCTACAACCACATGGAGGCAGGGAAAGAGGGGCATGTCTCAAGGCTTTGTCTTGGGACTTTTTGGTGCTCTTTAATATCGTTGACAGTGACAGAGAWACTATATTGAGTGCCCCATTGGCAAGTTTGCAGATGACATGAAGCTGAGCAGTGCAGGACGACACTGCAGAGGAGAGTTCCATCCAGGGAGGCCTGGAGAAATCTGGRGAAGATGGAAGATGGGAGATTGAAGAACCTGGAGAAACTTGAGAAGTGGGCCCATGAGAACCTGATGAAGTTTTAAGAAGTTCAAGTGCAAGGTGCAGAACCTGATCAGGACAATCCCAGACATGAATGCAGACTGGGATATGAACTCATTGAGAGCAGACC
>NW_026624661.1:15263-16980 GCF_030028575.1 Malurus melanocephalus | reverse complement strand
TTGGCTCTTTTGTGATGGGGTAACCAGGCTTCTCCTCACCCACCTACCCTTGTGCATTTTTTTCTCTCTGCTCTCTGTGCCAGGTGCATTTCCAGACCCAAGCCATGTCCTGCAACACCCAATGCCGTCCCTGCCAGCCCTGTGGCCCCACCCCRCTGGCCAACAGCTGCAATGAGCCCTGTGTCCGGCAGTGCCAGAGTTCCACTGTCGTCATTGAGCCACCTGCTGTGGTGGTGACSCTGCCYGGYCCCATCCTYAGCTCCTTCCCTCAGAACACCGTGGTGGGATCCTCCACCTCTGCTGCTGTTGGCAACATCCTCAGCTGTGATGGAGTGCCCATCAACTCTGGGGGCTTTGACCTGTCCTGCATCACCAGGCGCTACGGTGGCAACAGAAGTCGTCCCTGCTAGAGATGCTGAGAAAACCCAACAGGACATCTTGAGCAACTCAACACAGTGCTGGGCAGAGGATCTAGGTTTTGATAAAGACAGCTGTTTGCCGGATAGCTGACTGAACTTGCCTCTCTTTCCCTTTTCATTTTTTGCATTGGTTTCTATGTGCTGCAATGTTCCCCTCAGGCCACCTTGGCGGGGACCATTTGGTTTGTTCCCTTTGTGGGATAGCTAAACCAGTGTTATACTGGAATTATTCCAGAGCCAAGGAGCGCAGACTCTGCTGCCCTCCCTGCGGCCTCCGCTGCTGACCTCCACTTGCAGTGGCTTTGTTTCCTTCTTTCATTTCATTAAAGTTCTGCTGCATTCAAGTCTGGCCTCTGTGTGGTCCTTCCCYCCGGTTTCACTCCTGAATGCCAAAGGAGGAAGGCATTGCTCTGCTCTGGAAGTGGGCGAGGGCGMATGGAGACCCTTCTCCATTCACAAAGGAATGGAATTTTGGGGGTCCAAGGAGTTTCAGCACTTAAGGGTGCAATCCCTTGGAACTGAAGGGAGTGTGACATGGGTAGGCACATGCACACACACACACACACAGACACATACAGGTCAGAAAGGAATCACACACAAATTCCTGCACCTGTGTATATTCACACAGTCCYAGCTGCATGCAAGTGCCTGTGAGACAAGAACACTCAAAGACACAGCCAGCACAGCTYCACGAGAGGAAAGCCCTGCTTATCAAATCTGATTTCCTTTCATGACAAGGCAGCACAYCGGCTTGATCAAGGGAAGTCAGATGATATAATCTTTTAGGACTTCAGCAAAACTTATGATACTGTCTCTCTCAGGATCCTTCTGGACAAAATATCCAGTCCACAGCTCGATGGGTGATTGAGTGSCTCATGGGTTGGGCACAATCAGGTGACTGGAGTGACATCAGACAGTGATGGGTTACCTGCCACTATTAGTGTTCTGTAGTGCTTCATCCTCAGCCCTGTGCTCCTTAAGATCTCCATAAATGACTGGCATCAGGACTGGAGGGGAAACTAAACAAGTTCACAGCGGAAACAGTACTGGGAGGAGCTGTTGACTCCCATCCCAAAGGCTGGGATGCCCTGCAAAGATGCCTCAACAAATTAGAGGGCTGGGTAATCACAAACCATATGAATTTCATCAAGAGCAAGAACCCAGTTCTGCACCTGGGATGGGGCAACCCTGGATGTACAGACAGACCAGGGAAAGAGAGCCTGGAAGCAGGGCCATGAAAAGGAACCCGGGCGTGGTCAGTGGCAAATTGGATATGAGCCAGCAGTGCCCTGGCAGCC
>NW_026624661.1:12151-13521 GCF_030028575.1 Malurus melanocephalus | reverse complement strand
TCCCAGCACAAGCAGCTCCCAGCCCTGGGCTTCAAATGCCTCTTTCAGCTGAGACCTACAGCCAGGAAAGATCTGCTCTTAGAGCAGGAGAAGAGGCTTCCCACTCACCTGATTCCTGAGGAGAAGGAGGCAAGAGAAGTGGATGAGAGAGCAGAGACTTGGGCTACCTTTTATAGCAGTCCTACACTGCCTTGGGCCCAGAGGCTTGTTGGTGCAAGTAATAATTTTCTGACCACCTCATGTCAAGTGTGAACCATCCCAGCTAATGGTAGGGCCTGTGTCCTGTTTGCCTGAACTGCTGCCTTTTCATTTCCTTGCTTCTGCCACGTGCTTTCCTACAGGAATGGTCATTTCCCCACGTGCCAGGAGGAGAGCATCAAGCATTTCAGAGCAGGACAGCAGTGGACAAAGAAGGCTTTGATTGAGGGTTGTTGGCACACCAGCTCATTTGTACCAGTGTCATTCCTGTGGACCTCTTTGTGGCCAGAAATCGACCCTGCTCTCGTGCTTCTCTCCCACATGCCCAAGGTCTGCACGTGACATGGCACATTCTTTTCCTCTGTTACCTTCATAACTCCCTGATTAACACTCAGGGTTGTGCTCAAGTGGGCTTCTGCTGGGAGGGTTTGACCCTCATGCTGTGCTAAGAATAYTCTCTGAAAAACTGTGTGATCTCATTGACTTCCTCCCACCCCTGGGCACTCCTTGTGGGTCTTCTGTCCCTCCATGGTCCACTTGCGTCCTGTCCTGCCGGTGTGAAGGTTCCAATGCAGAGTGCACATGTGTCAGCCTGGGCTTGTAGGACCTTCATCCTGGGAGCATGTGCAGGGCATGGTCTCCCCTGGTGTGTCCTTGAGCCCCAAAGTGTTGCCAGCTTCTGTTGCCAGAAGGAGCCAATCTACAGCAGAACACCCCTCAACCTTGCAAAGCAGTGTCCAAAGCACTGAAATGCAACATCTTCCTCTTGCACCCTCCATTTCTTGCTTTATGTAAATGGAGAAAGGTGAAGAATGTCTGCCAATTATTGCAGAAATGTCTGAAAGCACAGACTGTGCATGAGAACTCATTAACATAGAAAGTGAGAAACCTGTGTTTGGGACAGAGAAACCTACCCACTAAAAGGTACCCCCACAAGTCATTCCTCATTGATCCCCTCTGGCGTGATGTTGCTGGTGTCAGGGAGGGGACACAGGCTCCTCCTGTGCAGGCCAGTGCCAGATGCACTTGTAAAACTCAAGTGCAGCCTGATGCTGAGTGGGGCAGAGCTGAGATATCCCAGAAAAAGGGAATTGGCCTCATGTTCATCTGGTGCTCCCTTGAGATATGTAGGACAGCTGCACCAACCCAACATAAAGGCTGCATAGCTGAGT
>NW_026624661.1:7010-9218 GCF_030028575.1 Malurus melanocephalus | reverse complement strand
TTAAAGGGGAAAAGATGAATTAATGAGGGAAAGAGAGATAGAAAGGGGGAAAGAGAAGGAAAAGGAAGGTAAAGTGACCACTAGAGAAAAAAAAAAAGTCCTGGTACCAGCATAAAACCAGTTGATGGGATGTCAGTCCTGGTTTCAGCATGCACCCAGCTGTGACAGTCGAGTCCATTGGGTGTGCAAGGGCTTTAGGGCAATGCCCAGACTGAGGGGGTATGTTTCTATGGGTAGGTTTCTCTGTCCCAAAAACAGGTTTCAATTTATATGAGTTCTTATGCAGCCTGCTTTTCAGACCTTTTTGGAAATGAGTCGGAGGCTTCGGGTGTCTTTGGTGGCGTTGATCCACCCCTACAGTCCATGACCACTTTGTGGCCCCACTCTTGTCCGTGAGCTGTGCTGTCTCCAGGGACTACAACAAGGATGTTTGTCCCAGAACCAAGCTGCCGATCTCTCTATGGCCCCTTCTCCAGCCACATCCTGCTTTTCCTCACAGCATCTTGGGGAAATCCTGAAGGCACAGCTGGGCTCAAAACAACAGCTCAGACACACAGCAACCCATAGACCTTGTGGGGTTGGCCCCATGCTCTTCCTGCCTGCAGTTCATGGCAGAGACACCATCTCTGTCACTGGGTACTGGTCTAGAATTGTAGAAGATGAGTTTGCTAGTTTGAAAGCAAACCAGCTGAGGAATTACCCCCACACAAATACATTGTGAGAGATTCTAAATCAAAACTACACTGTAATAGAAAAAAATAAAATAAAGGCAATAATAAAGAAGCAACAGCTTAACCTGACAAAGTCAGAATTCCACCAGATACCCTGTTGAACAGGCTTGTAGCTGCAGTCCCGTTGGAGTGATGGTTAAGGTCTACTCAAAGTGGTGAATGTTCAATGTTAAAATGGTGATTGCAGTGCTGTTGGAGTGATGGATGTGGTGTTCTCAAAGTGGTGATCCTGAGGACAGGTTGAGTCTGTCTCTGGTGGTCGAGTGGGGGTTCTAGAGCTCCTCTCCTCTGGAATCCAGTGGAAGTGGTGTCCCAGTGTCCAAGTGCCTCAGTTTATATGCCGGTAGGGATGTCGCGTTCCTCCTTTCTGGGTAGGGCATGTCCCTATCGGATGATGGAATATTAGGAGTCATTCCCAGAGATCTTGGTGGCCCATTAGCAGAGATTGCCCCCAGATGCTGTTATCAGGGCTGAATCATACTGAAGATAAAGAGCACTGCCCTACTTGGTTTAACAGCTTATGGAGATGCTGATAGAATACAGATTTTTTTGGTTACACCCTCTATGTAACCAAAGGCAATGAGGGACACACGTGTATGTCTCAAATCCATATCTGGATGATTGTAGAGCCACCTGAGGGTTCTTGGTAAGAAGGCTCTGTGAGACCAGGATGTGGCTGGAGCAGGGGCCATGTGGAGGTAGGGCAGCACTTTCCTGAGACAAATGTCCTTGTTCTGACTGCTTACTCCACATGCTGAATCAATTCTGCTGCCAGGGCTGGTGATCTGTCTTTCTCTCCCCCATTTAATGTGGTGCAGAAGCCCAAATGGTCGCTCAAACACTGATAGCCACATAGGCATCAAGCAAACCAAAGACTGTTGGCAAGATGTCATAGAGAGAAAAAACAGGCTGTGGCTGGAGAAGGGGTCGTACAGAGGGAGGCAACCCATTTTTGGGACAAACATTCTTGTTCTATATCCTGGAGACAAGCACAACATAGTACAATGAAAACACAGGAATGAGGTGACAAAGTGGGCATGGGCTGATGACCAAAGGTTGACCCAGCAGCAGTGGGCACTGGTTTGATCCAAAGCCCCATCCAGGAAGAACGTGATGGACAGATTACAGACATTCATACACACGAGAAATATTACAAAGTTATAACAAAGCCATAAGATATTGGCAGAAATTCAGCTGAAAGTCATTTAGCACAGCTTTAGCCAGAGAATGCCTGATAGCAAACTTGTGAATCACCTCTGCCCTACATGTCTGGATAGCAGCTGGGTCCTGCCTGTGCTGAGGGAGTTCATCTCATCCCCCTGTGCACCTGTGTGCAGGGCATGGACTGCAGAGCAGGTAATGAGGGGGAGGAGAAGGAAGAGGTGAGGCTGTGGGCTGTCTGAGGTGTTGTCATTTCCCTTCACAACTGTAGGCGAACTTTGGAGCCATGGTCTCCATCAGGGCCTTAGGCTGTTGC
>NW_026624661.1:1731-5977 GCF_030028575.1 Malurus melanocephalus | reverse complement strand
TTTCAGCTGAGATCTACCACCAGGAAAGAGCTGCTCTTAGAGCAGGAGAAGAGGCTTCCCACTCACCTGATTCCTGAGGAGAAGGAGGCAAGAGAAGTGGATGAGAGAGCAGAGACTTGGGCTGCCCTTTATAGCAGTCCTGCATTGCCTGGGGCTCAGAGGCTCGTTGGTGCAAGTAATAATTTTCTGACCAGCTCATGTCAAATGTGAACAATCCCAGCTAATGGTAGGGCCTGTGTCCTGGTTTCCTGAACTGCTGCCTTTTCATTTCCTTGCTTCTGCCACGTGCTTTCCTCCACGGGTGGTCATTTCCCCACGTGCCAGGAGGAGAGCATCAAGCATATCAGAGCAGGACAGCAGTGGACAAAAAAAGCTTCGATCGAGGCTTGTTGGCATACCAGCTCATTTGTACCAGTGTCATTCCTGTGGACTTCTTTGTGGCCAGAAATCGACCCTGCTCTTGTGCTTCTCACCCACATGCCCAAGCTCTGCACGTGACATGGCACATTCTTTTCCTCTGTTTCCTTCATAACTCCCTGATTAACACTCAGTGTGTACTCAGGTGGGCTTCTGCTGGGAGGGTTTGACCCTCATGCTGTGCCAAGAATACTCTCTGAAAAACTGTGTGATCTCATTGACCTCATCCCACCCCTGGGCACTCCTTGTAGGTCTTCTGTCCCTCCATGGTCCACTTGCGTCCTGTCCTGCTGGTGTGAAGGCTCCAATGCAGAATGCACATGTGTCAGCCTGGGATTGTAGGACCTTCATCCTGGGAGCATGTGCAGGCATGGTCTCCCCTGGTGTGTCCGTTCCCCCCACAGTGTTGCCAGCTTCTGTTGCCAGAAGGAGCCAATCTACAGCAGAACAGCCTTCAACCTTGCAAAGCAGTGTCCAAAGCACTGAAATGCAACATCTTCCTCCGGCACCCTCCATTTCTTGCTTTATGTAAAGGGAGAAAAGTGAAGAATGTCTGCCAATCACTGCAGAAATGTCTGAAAGCACAGACTGTGCGTGAGAACTGATTAACATAGAAAATGAGAAACCTGTGTTTGGGACAGAGAAACCTACCCACTAAAAGGTACCCCCACAAGTCATCCCTCATTGATACCTGCAGGTGTAAAGTTGCTGGTGTCAGGGAGGGGACACAGACTCATCCTGTGCAGGCCAGTGCCAGATGCACTTGTAAAGCTCAGCAGCCTGATGCTGAGTGGGGCAGAGCTGAGACCTCCCAGAAAATGGGAATTGGCCCCATGTTCATCTGGTGCTCTCTTGATATATGTATGACAGGTCGACCAACCCAGCATAAAGGCTGCATAGCTGAGTGATGCTCCTCCTCTCTGGTGGCCTTGCTGACATCTTTGCCAGGTGGTTCTGCTGGGAGCCAGGACCAACTCCCTGTTGGATCAGCTTTCAAGATGAGGTCCTGGTGCTTGTAACCTGAGTGAGATGTCCACCAGTGACAGATCTGTGTCCATTAGGGCCAACCATGTTCTTGGGGACATCAGGTCCAGTACTGCCAGCTGGGCCAGGGAGGGGATTGTTCTGCTCTGCTCTGCATTAGAACAGCCTCCTCTTGAGTTCTGGGGATAGTTTGGGGCAATACAATGTAAGAAAGATATTAAGCTAATAATCTGCCTTGATTAGCCTGGTCCATGAACATATTGGAAGAGCTGCCACAGAACGAAGGAGAACTTGGAGGCCAAGGCAAGAGTGCATGAAAACTTTAATGAGTCTGAGGAAGGAAAGGCGGTGGCTCACAGAGAGCACCAGGGGCAGCCACTAAGATGCAGTGGAGGACCTGCAGGGTGTCCACCTGCCTGCCATGCAGATGTGGAGAGAGCAAAATATCCCCACTAGACTTTCCTGGGGAGACCCAGAGAGCTGGAGGTAAGAAAGAGGAGAGGTGAAGAAGGAAACAATGATTGGTAGCTCTGTCATGTCCCCTCACATGGCTGAAATTGGGTGTGAGGGCAAGAAAACAAGAGCAGTGTCCATTTCCTGCCAACATTGCCTCAAACAACCCACTCAGAAATGATCCAAGAGAACATCACCTGCCCACAGGGGGTGCCCAGAGCCCTTGACCTGAGACTTCAGCCTCAAAAATCCTTGAGCCTGTCACCCCAGCACTTATGGAAGGAGATATTCATATAGGAGAGCACGTGGCAGAAACCAGCAAATGAAAATGTAGCAATGCAGGATACTAGGACACAGGCCCTACCATTAACTTGGATAGTTCATATTTTAGGTGAGCTGGTCAGAAAGTTATTATTTCCACCAACAAGGCTCTGGGCCTGAGGCAGTGCAGGGCTGCTATAAAAGGCAGGCCAAGCCAGTGCTCTCTCATCCACTTCTCTTGCCTCCTTCTCCTCAGGAATCAGGTGAGTGGGAAGCCTCTTCATCCTCCTCCTTCTCCTCATCCTCATTCTCCTGCTTCAAGAGCAGCACTTTATTGGCTGTAGATCTCAGCTGAAAGGGGCATTAGGAGCCCAGGGCTGGGAGCTGCTTGTGCTGGGAGAGGGCAGAGGAGAGAAGGTCTTGTGCAGAGAGTGCCTGGGACTTGGCTCAGATGGCTGCTGGGCTCCGAGCTGGGCACTGCAGTGCGGGCCAGGAGGTGCCTTGGCTGCAGGGTGGTTGGGGGCAGTGCTGCTTCTCACACGTCCCTGCTTTGTGTTTGTCCCTGTCCTCTGTGCCAGGTGCACCTGTGACCCCGAGCCATGTCCTGCTGCCSMCCCTCCTGCAACCCTTGCTGCCAGCCCTGYGGCCCCTGCCCRCTGGCCAACAGCTGCAATGAGTGCTGTGTCCGCCAGTGCCAGAGCTCCAMTGTGGCCATTGAGCCGCCTGCTGTGCTGGTGACCCTGCCTGGCCCCATCCTCAGCTCCTTCCCTCAGAACACCGTGGTGGGATCTTCTACCTCTGCTGCCGTTGGCAACATCCTCAGCTGTGGTGGAGTGCCCATCAACTCTGGGGGCTTTGACCTCTCCTGCATCACCAGCTGCTATGGTGGCAGCAGGTGCCGTCCCTGCTAAATCTGCTGGCAACAACCTTGGGCAAGAACCCACAAGACTTGACAACATGGTTCTGGCAGAACACGGTTTTGAGCAGGAGACAGAGCTTCTGGACATTGTATTTACAGCTTCAGGGTGATGTTTCTTTCTCCTATACTTCCTTATTCTTCCTGTGCTATCTGTGTCTCCCAAACCAGCCCACGGCACCTGTTGCCCTCCTTTCCTCTTTGGGCAGGCACATGGACATCCTGCAGGAGCTCCACTGCATCTTGGTGGCTGCTCCTGGTGCTATCTCTGAGCCACCTTCTTTTCTTTTGACTCAATAAAACACTTTTGCATCCAAGCCTGGGCCTCTGAGTCATCCTTCATTCTCTGGCAAATCTTCCATATTGTTTAGGGAAAAAGGTGGAGGAAGCAGAGGCTTTGACACCTTTGAAGCTGACAGAGTCATCCATGGCTTCGCAACAGCCTAAGGCCCTGATGGAGACCATGGCTCCAAAGTTTACCTACAGTTGTGAAGGGAAATGACAACACCTCAGACAGCCCACAACCTCACCTCTTCCTTCTCCTCCCCCTCATTACCTGCTCTGCAGTCCATGTCCTGCACACAGGAGCACAGGGAGATGAGATGCACTCCCTCAGCACAGGCAGGACCCAGCTGCTATCCAGACATGCAGGGCATAGGTGATTCACAAGTTTGCTATCAGGCATCCTCTGGCTAAAGCTGTGCTAAATGACTTTCAGCTGAATTTCTGCCAATATCTTATGGCTTTGTTATAAATTTGTAATATTTCTCGTGTATATGAATGTCTGTAATCTGTCCATCGACTTCTCCCTGGATGGGGCTTTGGATCAAACCAGTGCCCACTGCTGCTGGGTCAACCTTTGGTCAACAGCCCATGCCCACTTTGTCACCTCATTCCTGTGTTTTCATTGTACTGTGTTGTGCTTGTCTCCAGGATAAAGAAAGAGAATGTTTGTCCCAAAAATGGGCTGCCTCCGTCTGTACGACCCCTTCGCCAGCCACAGCCTGGTCTCACTGCGCCTTCTTACCAAGAACCCTCAGGTGGCTCTACAATCATCCAGATATGGATTTGAGACATACAGGTGCGTCCCTCATTGCCTTACGTTACATAGAAGGTGTAACCAAAAAAAATCTGTATTCTATTACCATCTCCATAAGCTGTTAAACCAGGTAGGGCAGTGCTCTTTATCTTCAGTATGATTCAGCCCTGATAACA
>NW_026624661.1:0-1479 GCF_030028575.1 Malurus melanocephalus | reverse complement strand
ACAATTCTAGACCAGCACCCAGTGACAGAGATGGTGTCTCTGCCATGAACTGCAGGCAGGAAGAGCATGGGGCCAACCCCACAAGGTCTATGGGTTGCTGTGCGTCTGAGCTGTTGTTTTGAGCCCAGCTGTGCCTTCAGGATTTCCTCAAGATGCTGTGAGGAAAAGCAGGATGTGGCTGGAGAAGGGGCCATAGAGAGATCAGCAGCTTGGTTCTGGGACAAACATCCTTGTTGTAGTCCCTGGAGAAAGCACAGCACAAGCCTCACAAGAGTGAGGCCACAAAGTGGTCATGGACTGTAGGGGTGGATCAAGGCCATCAAAAACCCCCGAAGCCTCCGACACATTTCCAAAAAGGTCTGAAAAAACAGATTGCATGAGAACTCATTTAAATTGACACCTGTCTTTGGGACAGAGAAACCTACCCACAGAAACATACCCCCTCAGTCTGGGCATTGTCCTCAAGACCTTGGACATCCAATGGACTGGACTGTCACAGCTGGGTGGATGCTGAAACCAGGACTGACATCCCATCAAACGGTTTTATGCTGGTACCAGGTGTTTGTTTTTTCTCTGGTTCTCACTTTTCCATCCTTTTCCTTCTCTTTCCTGCTTTCTTTCTCTCTTTCCCTCATTAATTCATCTTTTCTCCTTTAACTTCTGTCATCCCATTCACCAAGCCCCTTAATCCAACACCCTCTGACATGTGCTCATACAGGAGGTCTGGGACAACATAGCAAATTCCACACCAAGTGTGTAATTTACTAATAACACTTTCTGATCCTTCACAGAACCCCTGATCTCTGCCATTCCTTTTGACTGTGAGCATTTATGAACCAAGTGTGTTTTCTGCACCTTGAGGGTGGGACCCACTATCCCTCCGACCTCTGTGAGATTCCTAAATCATCTGTCTTTGACTACATGTACAGCTCATAGATCCTGGAACGGGTAATGCAGGGGAGGAGAAGACAAGGATGAGGCTGTGGGTTGCTCCCAGACGATGCTGTTTCCCTCCCTCATCACTGCCACACTTTGGAGCCATCGTTTCCCTGTTTGCCATGAACTGTGCAGTAACCAGGAATGTTCTTTATCCGCGATAAAACGAAAAGGAACAATGGAAAATCCACTACAGATTCCCAGCCTCTGCCACTCCAACTTTTATCCCGAGCAGACTGGAAGGATTGCCACAAAAAGGAGGACTCAGAAGCCAAGGCTTGGATGCACAACTTTAATGAATGGAAGGTAGAAAAAGAGGAGGCTCGTGGACAGGACCAGAAGCAGCCACTAAAATGCAGTGGGGCTCCTGCAGAGTGTCCATCTGCCCATTGTAAAGAGGGAGGGAGGTCAACATGTCCCCACTAGACTGGCCTGGGGAGACCTGGACAGCAAATAAAGAAAGGGAAGAGTAGAAGAAGGGAACAATAGCTCAGACACTAAATACAATGTCCCAAAGCTCAGTCTCTACCCGGAACCAGGTTC
>NW_026624660.1:17036-37134 GCF_030028575.1 Malurus melanocephalus | reverse complement strand
ATACTGGTGTGCTCCCCATCCCATATTGGTGTGCTCCCATTCCATACTGGTGTGCTCCCATTCCATACTGGTGTGCTCCCCATTCCATACTGGTCTGCTCCCGATTCCCTAAGTTCCACTGGAACAATGGCTTTTGTGCATTTGATCAGACGTGCTGAAATGCCCATTCAGGTGTTTTGGGGTTTTTTTTATATTGAGTTTTAGGAGAAACAGCAAATGMAAWTGGGRAAATGGTGGTSTGTCAATTTAATGTCTAAATGATGRTTCTGRTYTGGAAAATGAGCCTTTGGTACCTTCAAATGCTCACAGAATCATGGAATTCCAGACTGGCTTGGGTTGGAAGGGACCTTCAATATCTCATTCCCACCCCATGGCAGGGGCTGGGAATATCCCAGCTGGGGATATTCCACTATCCAAAACTTTGCATATTTGTAGTGATTGCAGGGTTTGAGAAGCAGCAGAGCCAACCTGATTTAGGTATAAATTCCCATTTCTTAACAAGAATTTAAAAGGGAGGAGGGTGATATTAATGTTTCAGTTGATTGAAAGAGGAAATGCCTGGCAGTCCCAGGGGAACAGTCACAAGCACCTGTGCTAAACTCACACAGATTTTTGGCAGGAATGATCTAATTGCTCACTGTGAGTGGAGGAGAAAACATTTTCTTATACAAATAAAGAGAAGCCCGGCTCAGGAGGTGACATCACTGCAATCAAAGCAGGTTTGAATGAGTTGGAGAAGGAACAGAAACAGGTTGTGTATTAAAAGAAATGTGAGAGGGTAGAACATCAATACCAAAAATCAAACCAAATGAATTTTTCCTTGTTTTATTTTTGCTGTGTTTCCTTTCCAAAGCAAGGAAGGGGCAGGAGTTTGGGAGTCTGGTTCAGATCAGTCTTGCTGAAATTTAAAGCAATTCTGGTTTCCCTGATCAATTTGTGTAATTCACTAAAAATGCAGAGATGAAGAAGTTGTTGGATATTTTTGCATTTTTCTGTAGTTGGCTGCTGGAGACTCTTCTCAGACTGAAGGCTGAGGGTTGGGAGTGTTTAGCCTGAAGAAGAGAAGGATCTGGGGAGATTTAATTGTGGCCTTCCAATACCTGAAGGGAGCCTGCAGGAGAGCTGGAGAGGGCCCTTGGACAAGGACCTGGAGGGGCAGGACAGTGGGGAATGGCTTTAAATTAAAAAAGGAGAGATTTAGATGGGATATTGGGATGGAATTCCTCCCTGTGAGGGTTTGAGGCCCTGGCACAGGGTGCCCAGAGCAGCTGTGGCTGCCCCTGGATCCCTTTGAGTGCCCAAGGCCAGGCTGGACATTGGGGCTGGAGCAGCCTGGGACAGTGGGAGGTGTCCCTGTCATGGCAGGGGGGGATGGGATGGGATTTAGGGTCCCTTCCAACCCAAACCATTCCATGGTTCTGATCCAAAGACCTGTTTTTGCAGCCAGAGGTCTAAAGCACCTTTAGAGCTGTTGATCAGAATAGGAATTGCAGACATCAACTCCTTGATTTTATCCCATTTTTTCCCCTTATCCCATGGCTGAGAAATGATGGGAACAACCAGCAGGAGAATCCCCAAGCCCCAGGAGGAAGACACGTTGGAATTGGGACTTTGGATAACCATTATTGGTTTATCCTGAGACAACAGAACCAGCAAGAAATTGTCACTTCAGGGCCAGCATTTCGTGCCAGCTCAGAGAAATCCAGGATGGCTTTGGCAGGAATTGGGAACAAACACCCCAAATGAATCCTGGAGGAGGATCCCAGGGTAACAATGCCAAAGCTGTGTGCAGAGTGCACAAAGCAACGAGGAAAACATTGCAGCAGCTCGGGGGTTTTCTTACAGAGCCAGCACGGGCTGCTGCGTCAGCAGAGCTGTTCATCATTCATGGTGCTTTTCTTCCAGCCCCACACTGGGACTGAGGCAGACACTGCATCCATCGGGATTGGGATAAAACCCCCAGCCAAGGCCCCAGGGAGCCAATTTGGAATCTGTTTATTTTCCCTGATTTCCTTAAAGATGTGTGTGGGGAGCAGTGATTCATCCAGTCCCGTGAGATTTGTGTTTCTTTTCCATTTCCTGGAAACACTCGCTGTTTGGGGAAGGTTACTGGAGCTGCTGGACACCTTCCACAGCCACTCTCAGGCATTATCTCCTGTGTGCAACTCCCTGAAAATCCCAGCCTTCAGCTTGGTAGGAAAACCACTTTTCCTGTGGGGCAGGCAGGGTGTGAGCCTGGCTGTGGGAAATATTCCCAGGGAAGAAAGGCCGGGAATGTGCTGACAGCAGCATTGCTCTTTCAGGTGCCAGGGTAAGAAGCTTATAAAAAAAACTTCATTCTTGCTTGGTGAGCAGAAAGGGCAGGAAAATGGGCTGGGAATAAAGGGATTAAAAAGCTGAAGTGATGTTGGGACAGCTCGGGATGGAGGCAGGAATGCTCAGCAGGGAAGGAACAGGCAGCCTTAAAAGGAAAACTTGGACATGAATTACACACAAAACAATTATACAAAGCTGAGGCATTATGGTGAGTTTGGAAAAGTGACTTTGGAAAAGAAGGGTTTTGACTGCTGAGGATGCAGATTTGGAAGCCCTGACATCAGGGGTTGGTGCCACCCCTCCTCCCCAGCACTGCCAGAGCAGGGCTAAGCCATGCCTTGTCCCACCCTTTATCTCCAGGGCATCTGCTGGCTCCCATTCCCTGCAATAATCAGATGTTGAGAAGTTCCAAAAGCCCTCATCAGTTCTTTCTCCTCTTTTGGTGGGGATGGAAAGGCAGAGGAGCCAAGCAAAACACACCAGTGGTTACCAGTGGCTGGACAGAGCCGAGGGCTGCATTCCCAAAGAAATGAGGAGGCTGTTCCCCACAGGCTCCATGGAAATTGGATACAGGGAGATCCTGGAGCCAAGGCCTGCCCAAAGCACTCATTGTTGGAGTGGAACACAAGAAGTGTGAGTTCGTACAGTTTGCCAACAAACCAAAACAAGGAAGCAAACACTCCAGATGCAGGATGGGCCGTTCTGACTTGGCTTGGTTCTCAAGAGTAGGATTTTTATCTCTTCCCTTTCCTGAGCTCAGTTTTCTCTTCCCATTTTCCATTCCCTATCGCTTTCCAGAGCTGTGCACTTGGCACTTGTTGTCAGATGTCAGATATTTGAATTAAGAGTTGTATTTTCTGTGGATGCTTTGTGGTTGTGGAGCTCAGATTTCCAGAAAAAAAAAAAAAAAAAAAAAAAAAAAAAAAAAAAAAAAGTTTTTCTTTCTAGATAAGAGAAAAAATGAAAACCTCATTTATTTTCTCTTCAGTTTCTTCTAAGATGACTTGATCTCATGGTTACCATGCAGGGCTGTGGTGGAGTCCCCATCCCCATCCCTGGAAGTGTTTCAAACTCCTGCAGATGTGGTTTAGTGGGGGTGAACAGCTGGGCTGATGGTCCTRGAGGTCTTTGCCAGCCTTTGGGATTCCGGGACGATTCTAAAAGGACAAAGAACTCGCAGCTTGGAGGGATTTCAGCTCCTCTGAGTGTGAGCAAAGCAGATCCCACAGGAGATGTCCATGGCCAGGTCAGCGTGGTGGGATTTCATCCCCATCCAAGGGGATCATGTTTTTTATATCCAGTTACTGTCATTTAAATGTTAATGTCCAATTACAGTCATTTAAATGTTAATGTCTAATTACAGTAATTTAAATGTTAATGTCATTGAGAGCTTTGTTCCCAATGGAAGCACAGAGAGGTAAAATCCCATGTGGCCTTCCCATGGCTCTGGGGTCCATTCCTTGTGCTGGTGCTAAGGGGTGGAAGGAATTTAGGATTTGCCTAAATGGAAGAGGTGAATACAGAAATAAACCGAGTTGAGAGGGAAAGRTTCTCCAAGCATAGCATCATCACCATCTGAGAACTTTGATTTGCTCATTTTCTTATGCTCAAACAAGGTTCTTTTCAAGGAATTCTGTCCTTTTCCTCCTTTTCAGGGACCAGGTGGGGCCCAGGAGCTGCTCTGCCCCTGGTGGGGAATGCACAGCACCATTTTTCCAACCTTGTGTGAAGAAGGTGAGCCCTGGAGGTCCCCTAAGAAATGACAAAATTTTCCAAACCACCAAAGCTCGAATGACCTTTCCTTGAAACTCTGTGCTGGGAATAATCCCCTTCACATTTCCTCAGCGGGGATGACCTGGCTGTGGTGCCAGGAAAGGTGAGGGGAATATTTCAGGTTGTCACCTGCAGGATTTGTATTTATTCCTTTGTCATTTATGGGGCAGAACATGAACCCACTCGTTTCCTTCACTCATGCCATGAATAATATTTATGAAATTGTTTGCACTTGGAAACCACAAGGTGGGGAACTCAGGGATATAAAACCACAAAGAATTGTAATCTGTGAGTGAAACTGGGAAATCAAGTGTTGAGCAAGATGCTTCTAAACAAACAATATATTTTCAGAATTAGATCACAAATGACTTTTTTCTTGTTGTGCAGAATAATTCTTCATTCACTCTTTGAAGGAAATAAAAAGGAAAATTGCATTTCATCTTCCTCACCTGCCCTTGTTTTCACAAATACTTAGGCAGAACGCCTTGTCCTCCATTTATTTTGAATTATCAGTTTGTGAAATGTTTTTTTCCTCCCCTCTCCAGCTTGTTTCCAATTCTTTGTCTATAACAAAATTATTATGTTCCCTTTCCCACCCTGTTCTCTTTCCCTCTAAATTAGAGCTTTTTGTGACTTTTTCCCTGTGGTGTCACTTTCTTGGGTTATGAAACAAAGCCTCATACTCTCAGAAATAAAGCTGGGTAAGTGGAGATGACTCAGGATTCTTGGAATAATAGTGATTTTTCATTTTTGGTTTTATTTTGGAAGGTCTCAACCCAGTGAGAATATTTAACATAACCAACTACAGGGATGGAATTTAATGTAATTTCCTCAGATCCAAGGCCATGGGGAGCGGCGAGAAGGAATTCCACAGAAGTGAGGGATTAATTTCAAAGTGAGGATCAGCTGTATCAGCAAAGGAATTACAGCTCAGGGAACAACGGGACCACTGAATAAAGTTGTTTGCTTGGAAAGTTCTCCAGGCTGCAGCAGAGAGAAGGAAAGAAATCCACCCCAACCTTACCCAGGTCTTGGTGAGTGTCCAGCAAAGTTCAGTCACTGGAGGGCAGAGGAAATGCCTGAGGAGGAACTGCTGGATGTGCATAAAACGCTCAGCCTTGGGTGGGGGAAAGGCAGGGATCTGACAGGAGATCAGCTTTTGGGATAAAGTCATTGAGGAGAGGACCCAGAGCAGGGCTGGAAAGAGGATTCTGCTGGATCCTTGGAATGTCCAACAGCCTGGGTGGGTGCTGGGAACGGCCCTGGCTTTGGGAACGGGGGATTCAGTGGGAGCAGCTCCCTCATCCCATCCTTTGTGTTTCCATACTCTCCGTTTCCATGGAGTGAGGAGCTCTGGTGACAAAGAGCTGTCCCTTGGCCCCCAGCCAGTGCAGGGAAGCAGAGCCCTTGTCCAGGGTGGGAACTTCCTTCATTCCCAGGACAGGGAGGCTGCGTGGCACCAACCTTCAGCACTGGTCAGAATCAAAGCTTCCTCCTGAAATCCCAGGCTTAGTTATGAAATCCTTCATGTCCGTCCTGCTGGGAGGAACAGGAGAATCCTTAGAAATTTAAATGTTTAAACGAGACTGCATCTTTTCAGAGATGAACTGTCCAGTAAATGCTCTGCTTCAGTGGCTCTCRGGCAGCTCTAGGTGCTCAGTATTTCTACCAAATCATCGTAATTGTTCACTATTCCCACCAAATTACCTGRAGATTTTTAAAAGTTAGCATTGGTAACATCCACCAGGAATATGTGTATCCTGAGGGAAACAGGAACTAAGGGAAAGTTGTGCATGAAGACAAGGTCAGGTGTTATCTAGAAATTCAGCTGTAGTCCCAAAAGCCCAAAGCTCTGAATTCCCAGAATCATGGAATCCTAGCCTGGTTTGGGTGGGAAGAGACCTTAAAATCATCTCATTTGGGTGGGAAGGGACCTTAAAATCATCTCATTTGGGTGGGAAGGGACCCTAAAATCATCGCATTCCTCACCTTCCACTGGACCAGGCTGCTCCAAGCCCTGACCAATCCGGCCTGGAACACCAGTAAAACCCTCCTGAAAGTCCTTTTTTGGCTGTGAAGCTGCACATGGTTAACAATGCTCCGACACCCTCACTGTGGGTATTTTCTCTCCATTCCCTGAGCCCGGCACTCTGCCCTGGGGCAGAGCTGTGTCATTTTGGGAAGGATGCACAGTGATATTTCTCTGTAGGAAAAGGAGCCCTGAACCCCCCATGCTCGGTGTTTGTGACTCAGCACAGAGGGCAGGAGCTGTTTGCTTTGGCACAGGATCCCTCCCGGCCACAGCGGCTTCCTCAGCCGGGATCTTTGCCCTCACAGAGATTTATGGGGCTGAAGGGTTTCCTCAGCCTTTTCCCAGCAGCCTGCACACATCACACTTGTCTTGAGATGCTGCATAAAAGCCCAGTAATGCTCCAGTGGGACAGAGAGGTTTGTAATAACCCACTCSTCAGCACATGGAGTGATTAAAAGCTGTTTGGATGCCGTTGGATGACAGATCCTTCCTCCTTTTTGGGCATTTTMCTTCAGAAAATGGCTAATGGGGTAATGATGGCAGAGGCCATTTAATCACCTTTAATGCAGCTCCTGCTTGGTTGCAGTTTTGAAGCATCTTCCCAAAGACAGCAATAACTCAGAGGAGCTGAGCTCTGGCAGCTCATCCTTGTTTCCTGGGAATATTTCCCTTCCTGAGTGCTCCCTGCACTTGATGGATCCGGGCAGTGCMGAGAGGGGAGGCCACAAGGGTTTTATGGCCCCTATAAAGCCCTGTAGACAGCTTTTCCTCAATTTGCTGCCGTTAAACGCAGCRTTTGGGATCGTGTGGCACTTTAAGTGCCCTGATTTATGGGGAGGCAGCAATTGCATCTGCCATAAACATTCTAAAGCACGAGTTTAAGAGCAATCTGCTGTATTTATTTGGGGCATTAACACTCACCTGCAATGCATGTGGGAATAATCCCAGGAATATCCCAGCCCTGAGCTGTGGGCACTGCAAGGTCACAGCCAAGGTGAAGGTGGAAGGGACTGGGAGAAAGGCAAATATTGGGAAAGAGCAAATGGAAAAGAGACTTTTCCTCCTGTTAAATATTCGGGATACACGGCTGTAATTCCTTACTCTCCTAGGAAGAGCCTGATGTTACACACAASAAGATAAGGTACAACCCCAATCTCATTTAATAGAAAATATTTAAGCACACAGCCATGAAAAGAACAGGAAAAACCCWCTGAGAGCTTTGGAAATAAATATAATAAAATTGCCTCTGTTTCAGGTTCATGAAAATTCCCTCCTGCATGAGTGAAAGCGCAGGAACCCTTTGTGCTTTTGGAACCTGCTCAGCTCTGCTGCATGTGAAAAATCATTGGCAATTCTGGCACTGAATTAACSATGCTCTGTGGATGAGTAGGAACAACATAAAATAATAATTTTTAACTGATTTAAGGAACTTTTAAAGCAGTTTAAATAGTTAAATCCTTCCACATTTACATGTTTTTGTGTGAGTTATGGTGAGGGAGCGTGGYATAAATGAAAATTATATTTGGAATGAATGACAGAGTGGGACTGTAGCACTCATCTATTTATTGCTGAAGGGTAAGGAAGTCGCTTGGAATAAGCRAATTCAGGTGAATCTCTGTCTCCCAAGAGAAGTCAGAAGAGAGCACAAGGAAAAGGAAAGGGGAAAAAAAAGAGAGGAGAAGGAAAACCACACCATCATGAAACCACGAGCTTGAGGTTTCCAGCACAACTCACGTGGGTAACACTGAAATAAAAAAGACAAACTCAGGATTCTTGTGTTTAAATAATAAAATAAGGGAGAGATGTAAACAACATCCCCCCTTTTGAGGGGCCAGGGCCTCATCCCACTGTTTCCACAGGGTAAGGAAGGAGATTCCCTCTTTTTACATTTSTTACAAATGGATACAGGAGTGACACAGGGAATTTCTCCAGTAAAGCCTTGGTCTGTAATGCCCGCAGGGATTTAATAAACAAAAATGGGACAAGAGACCATAAACCAGTGCTCAAAATCCTCCTGGTGACGTTGCTGAGACTCAGGATGCCATTCTGGGCCGAGTTTTTATTTTTCCAGGAATCCTTTGTCATTGCACTTGGCACAGCCAATCCCCCAGGGCTGTTGGAAGCTCTCTAAAGTGTTTTTGCAGAGMGGATTTTTGGGTGTACAAAACTCTGYGATAAAAGTTTGCAAGATGAAATCYSGATCCRCAAGATTGGGAGTTTTTGGTTAATTGATTAAATGAAGTCAGCCTAACAAGAGTTTTGGTGAGGAAATCCCTAAATCCTCTGGCAGCTCCTCATTTCCCTGTCTTCCCTTGGAATACACGGCTGAATCCAGGCCAAAACATTCTCATCCTACATCAGAAGTTGCAGGTTTTTTATGTTTAATGTGTTTATTCCCTGTGTGGTTTTGCCTATTGCTTTGCTTATGGGGCAAWAAAAGCCTTTGTGAGACTTAGGGAGATAAAATCTGCTTTTCATGATYTCCCTTTAAATAATGATAAAATTGATCCCAGCTTAGAGGGGAGAGTTTCTGTGGGATCCTTTTGCCCAAATGCTGGCACCTTGTCCCTGCCCATCTGAGTTACACATTAGCTCGGTTTCAAATCCATGTGGGAATAGTTTAAAGAATAAAATCAAAGTGTTGGCGTTAAAATTTCTCTGGATACAGCTCTGCTTTCCAAAGTTATCCCTTTTCTCTGTGTGTATAAATCGTCTCCCTGGAATTATAAAACTCGAGGTGCTCTKCAGAGTCAATTATCTTTGAGCTCCCTCAAGCGGCAAGAAAAGTTTGAATTTGTCACGGGAATTCTTGAGTTTTTTACAGAAACTTTCCAGTTTTTTACAGAAAACCTSGAGTTTGTCACAGAAATCCTACTTTGTCACAAAATCCCTTGAGTTTGTCATTGAAATCCTCGAGTTTGTCACTGAAACCTTTGAGTTTGTCACAGAAACTCTCAAATTTGTTGCACAACYGCTTTTGGAGTGAAACCTTGTAATTTAAAACCATGTTTTTCACAGCAAGTGTAGTAAACTGAGACGCTCAGATTTCCAGAAATCTGAGCCAGTTTAGAGCAGTTGAAAATGTGACCCATTAATTTAAGAACATAAATCTCTTCGGACAGGTCTCTGCAAAGACAAATATCGAGTGAAACGAAGCATTTTATGCCCAAGAGGAGTTTGCAGCTGATTCACAACATGATACCTGCATTTTTTGAGAAGTTATTTTGACTTTTTTTTTAATGGTTCTGGATYAAATTCGTAGCAGAGTAGCTGGAAAGTGAATGTCTTAGTTTAGCAACTCAGGTAAAACTCAGCCCTTTTCTTACTGCTACCTTGAAAAGGGAAATAAATCCTTTATTTATCAAAAGTGGTTTTGCCTCATTAGGAGCATATTTTATTCAAAGAGAGAAAAATTTTATTCAGAAAGCAATTGATGATGTGCGCACAGATTCGGATCATTTTTGATGCAAGAAGATGAAACTTGATGGAAGATCATTGGGATTTTTACAGTAAAAAAGCAGCTTTTCCAAGGGTATGTCTAATACGGGAAGAACATTTTGGAGCAAGTTTAAGAATTTTTTTAAAGAAAAATTGCATTGGAGAAGAGAAACCTTGCAGTGTCTGGAGGGGCTCCAGGAAAACTGGAGAGAGAGGAATGGGAGGGGCAGGAGACAGGGAATGGGGTCACACTGCCAGAGGGCAGGGATGGATGGGATTTTGGGCAGGAATTGTTCCCTGGGAGCGGGGTGAGGCTTCTGGATCTCTTTGAGTGCCCAAGGCCAGGCTGGACACTGGGGCTGAGCAGCCTGGGACAGCGGGGATGTCCCTCCATGGATGAACTTTAAAGTCCCTTCCAACCCAAACCATGCTGGGATCCCCTGTCCCATGACTTTAACACTCACCAGGAGTAATTTCACAAGCTCATGTGCTTCCCTGGCTGCTTAYTGAGGGCCTCTTGCAGCCTGGCCCTCAAATTACATTCCCACATTTACATTTACATATTTACATCCACGTAATCACAGGTACATACACATATTTATTTACATATTTACATTTTAACATATATGCATTTTAACGTATTTACATTTTAACATATTTACATTTTAACATATTTACATATTTACATTTTAACATATTTACATGATTTATATTTAATTTCTATTTCCATTTCCCAGGGCTGTCCTCTCCCCCTCACAGACCCCAGGCCTCGGCCGGCGTTGCCATGGCAACGGCGCACGTGATGGGCGGGGTTCAGGTGAAGGGCGTGGTACACGTGATGGGCGGGGCTGAGGTGATGGGCGGGGCCCAGGTGCCCGCGGGCTCACGTGATTGGCTGAGCTCACACGATATGCAAATACCCGTGATGGATGAGCACACGTGACCGCGGGCTCACGTGAGCGGCAGTGCCTCGTGATGCGGTCACGTGAGGCGGGCGCGATGGCGGAGGAGGAGCGGGCGCTGTTGGGCGCCGAGAGCGGCGATGGCGGCGGCTCCCCGGGCCCTCCCCGTGCCCTGCCCGCCGCCTGCGATCCCCGCCGCCTCCCGCACCGCCTGCTCGTCCTGGCGCTCATGTGCTTCCTGGGCTTCGGTGCGGGACGGCCCGGGGGGCTCCGTGTGGGGGCTCCGTGTGGGGGCGATTCGCTGTGGGGTGCCCGGGTGTGGGGTGCCCGGGTTTGGGGTGCCCGGGTGTGGGGTGCCCGGGTGTGGGGTGCCCGGGTGTGGGGTGCCCGGGTGTGGGGTGCCCGGGTTTGGGGTGCCCGGGTTTGGGGTGCCCGGGTGTGGGGTGCCCAGGTGTGGGGTGCCCACACACAGCCCTGAGCCGTCCCCTTCTCCTTGCAGGCAGCTACTTCTGCTACGACAACCCGGCCGCGCTSCAGACGCAGGTTCAGTGGGTGAGTGCTGCCAGGGGGCTTTGAAAAGCRGGGAGAGTGAGTTTTTTAATGGGATTTTGGGAAGGAATTGTTCCCTGTAGGGTGGGCAGGCCYTGGCACAGGRTGCCCAGAGAAGCTGAGTGTCATAAGTTGGTYTCAATTTATCACACTGAGGATGCCCCTGGATCCCTGGCAGTGTCTCAGGCCAGGTTTGGAGCACCCTGGRACAGTGAAAGGTGTCCCTGGGGCTGGAACAAAATGGACTTAAAATCCCTTCCAACCCAGCTGGGATTCTGTGAATTACAGAAAATTTGCTTGTTTCTACATGATTCCTCCTGAATACTTGCTCTGTGTCCCTGCAATTAGCTCAGGACTAATCACTTCTGTAATTCCCCCGTTGTGCAGGACATGAAGGTGAACACAGCCCARTTCATGGCCCTCTATGCCTGGTACTCGTGGCCCAATGTGGTTCTGTGCTTCTTTGGAGGTTTCCTCATTGACAGGGTGTTTGGAATCCGGTGAGTGCAAAGTGCAAAGAATGATGAGCTAAAAGCACAGGTGAAAGTGAAAGCTTTATGTTATAAACTTTTTCACTTTGCTATAAATTCTTTCCGTATTTTTCCCTGCATGGTTTAGGAATTTTTAACGGTATAAATGAGCTTCCTTTGCTTTATAATTCAAATAAGTTGGCTTCTAAACCACCACCCTGCACTCCCTGTGTTTTATGGAAGCTGTTGAGCTGCATAATTTTTAAAAAATCTTTAATTTCACATCAGYTTCTGTTTGTTTCCCTGTTGCAGGTGTTGATATATAGTGGACATAAAATGACACAAAATGTCATTTAAAATGACATGAGATATAAAACATCTTAAAAGTTTTGTAGRGACAAAAATAATCTGCTTGTGCATGAAGTGAATTTCTTTTCCTTCCAGGTTGGGCACTGTMATATTCAGCATCTTTGTGTGTGTTGGGCAGGTGAGTGCAAGGGTGAAGGATGATCTGGGTGTGCAGTTTGTGCTTCATGTGGGGTCAGACAGCTGAAAACTGGAATGGGAGAGCCCTGGGCTGGGCTGGAGTGCCTGGGGAAAGGGAATCTTGGAATGGGGGTGAAACCATGGCAAGGAACCACGTGTTTGATGTGGAATTGGTGGAGGATGTCACGGGCAGAGGTGGGCCAGGTAGGATATGATGAGCAGCAGAGGGAGCAAAGACMAAAAAGCAGAGCAGGAATGGGATGTGAAGTGTTTCTGGGAAGGGAAAAGCATTCCTGTTYCTGTTTTCAGACRGTTCTGGTTTGTTCCATACCMRAAATGCACAATTATCCTTCCCTTCAATGCTCTTTGCAGGTGGTTTTTGCTCTTGGAGCACTGTTCAACACTTTCTGGCTGATGGAAGTGGGCAGATTCATATTTGGGTGAGTCTGGAACAGCAGGTTTGTGCTCTCTGAGGTAAGGCTGTCTAGAAAACTACAAAAAACCAACCCTAGAAAACTCTCCTAGAAAATTGCTGCCACTTGGGGACAAAACTGTTTGATTCTGAGACCTCTAAAGCTGAGCAAGATCTCCGCATCTTTTCCTTGTGTAACTTAGAAACCAAAAACTAGGACTTGGCAGGTGTTGCTGAACCAAAAACTATGGAACCACCAATTATTCTTAAATCATATATATGTGTATATATATATAAATGTGCATTAAATCTGTCTGTACAGCCAGATTTCTCTGAAATCCCATCACCTTTGATTTTGCTGCTTTGTCTGCTGCATTTGAAATGTTCCCTTTGCTCTTTCAGCATCGGAGGGGAGTCCTTGGCTGTGGCCCAGAACACGTATGCAGTGAGCTGGTTCAAGGGCAAGGAGCTGAATCTGGTGTTTGGACTGCAGCTCAGCATGGCCAGAATTGTGAGTTTGGTACTTGCTGGGTACCAAAATTCTGTTTGCTCAAATGTCTCAAATTCAGCTCAGTTCATGAATTCATGCAGTGGACGATGTGATGTTTGTGGCCCTTCTCAAGTCTTGGTGAAATCACTGCCAGATTTGTATAAAATCTGAATATCTGACGCTGTATTTTTGTTGTTATAACCCAAYCCAGCAGGGAATATTTTGTGTCCTTTTTCCTGGTGGTTTTCAGTTCTCTGTGTAGCATTTTCCCTGCTTGTCTCCCACCAACCCTTGTGCCTGATGTTGCTGTTGAATTGCTGGAGCTGGGAAATGCTGGGTGCTTCACGTGGCTCTGTTCTGCCTAGGGGAGCACGGTGAACATGAATATTATGGGATGGATCTACTCCAGAGTTCACCACCTCCTGGGTTCTGCTGGCCCCACCACCCTGGGCTTGGCTCTCCTCATAGGTCAGTGACATTTTGGGTTGGGGTCACCTGCACGTGTGTCAATGATTTATTGATCACTTACAAGCAGACAAATCTGTTTGAGCCTGGGAAGAGCAATCCCAACACCTTTTTTGTCATAATTTCATATTCTCTCAAGCAGGAAAATGCTGTGGCATTTTTAGGGTTACCAAGTTTAAGTTATTGCCTTATGGAGGTAAAACATTTCACATCCTCTGAGCAAAGGACAGGCTTGAAAAATGTCCTGAAGGGTGTCAAAGCTTGCCTGTGCTTGTGTGATTGTGAAATTTGAACAATTTGGGGGTGTGWTGCCTTTCCTCAGAGCCATGGGCATGAATATTTGATTGTAAAAGTGAAATTTGAGCAATTATCTCCAAGGCAGGTGCCTGCCACATGTCAGGCTTCAGTTTTACACTTTAATCTTTGAGTTGTGCAGCTCCTGAGCCTTAAAATTAATTTTAAACTTGGTGTACCTTGACATGTCCAACAAAAACTGCACTGATTGGGCTGAAACACCAAATCAGTGCTGGAGCTGTGTGCTGAGTGTGTGGTGTTTCCTTCCTCAGGGGGTGTCACTTGTCTCTTCTCRCTGGGCTGTGCTTTGATCCTGGCTTACCTGGACAGGAGAGCAGAGAAGCTGCTTTGTAAAGAGCAGGGCAGGACAGGTGAGTGCACAGCAGCAGAGCCTCCCTGCTCTGCAGGGACAGGTTTGTGTTTGGGGTCATTCAGGACAGGTTTGTGTTTGGGATCATTCAGGGGCTGCTGCTTCACATCCTCACAGCTACCATCGTCATTTTTAGTTCATGATATTTTATATAAAATTTTATATTTAGTGAAGTTCTATATTATATAGTTACATAGTATATATAGCTGTTATATGAAGTTCTATAGCTCTATATAAAGTTTTAGTTTTAAACACCAGTTGAACAGGCAGAGGCATTGTAATTTTCTTTTATAATAAAAGTTTACACCTGATTTGATCTGTGCCATGGGTAGTTGTTCTTGTTTTCTTGGAGCTGATCTGGTTCCTTTATCAGGGGTTCAAAATCATGGAGCTCTTGTCTGTCAGTGTGGGGTGGGTTGAGTTTTCCTTGTGGGAGAATTCAGAGCAATTGGAAATAAACTAAATTTGAGATCCAGTGGAATCCCAGCCTGATTTGAGTTTTCCATGTTGGGAGCAATCACACCAATAAGCAATTAATTAAGTTGAGATCCAGTGGAATCCCAGCCTGATTTGGGATGGAAGGGACCTTAAAGCCCATCCAGTGCCACCCCTGCCATGGTCAGGGACACCTTCCAAAGCCCAGATTTGACACTTGGATATCCTGAAGTGACTCCCAGTGGGTGAGCTCCAGCCAGGCAGTGACAGGGATGTGCTGTAGGAGGGATTTGGGATCTCTGATGTTSCTCCAGTGGGGATGAATCCCAGATTTGCCCATCCTGACTGATTCCCTTCTGTGTTTCCCACTGCAGGAGAAGTGATCAAGCTGACAGATGTGAAGGATTTCTCCTTGTCCCTGTGGCTCATCTTTGTCATCTGTGTGTGTTACTACGCTGCAGTTTTCCCTTTCATTGGCCTTGGCAAGTAAGTGCCAGGAATTTGGTCAGGATTTTCACTGAGTCCTTAAAAAACTTCMCATTTCTCAGCTGAGCTGTGTGGGAATCACTGCTCTGAGGTGTCAGAGCYCAGGACATGAGGAATGTTTGATTTYCWGATWAAAACTTSATACACATTTCAAACATARGGT
Organism: Malurus melanocephalus; assembly: GCF_030028575.1. Classification (NCBI taxonomy): domain Eukaryota; kingdom Metazoa; phylum Chordata; class Aves; order Passeriformes; family Maluridae; genus Malurus; species Malurus melanocephalus. Next base: position 22,053 of record NW_026624660.1, on the reverse strand, counting down.
GGATTTTGGGGTGGAATTTGCTGTTCTGTAGCATTCCTTCCATAATTGCAACCWAATATCTCATTGTTTGAGGTAAATACTGGTTAGGGACTTTGGAATGTTTTCCCCAAAATATAATTTGAATGATCCTTAGATTAAAATCTCTAGAGTCTGATAACAGGCTCCTAAATTAGTTATTAATGAGAATCTCTGATATTTATATCAAAGCTGTATTTAATTTTCTTGTAAATGAGATTCTTGTGTCTTTGTCTGGCTTRATTTTGATTTCACGTCTTCAAGTCTGCATTTTCCTAAAAAGTTTTCTTTTCTTTTTTTTCCTTCAGGGTTTTCTTTATTGAAAAATTTGGATTTTCCCCTGAAGAAGCCAGTGCAATTAACAGGTATATTGTGGTTAATTAAGCAAGTAACTGTGCCAGTTTTTRGGAATTTAGGATGCATTTTTGKGCTCATTTTGGGATATTTAAATTATTTGGAATATTTAAATTCTTTTAAATTTGGRATTCTTTTGGGGTGGCTTTTTCTTATGGTAGTTAACATACTTTTTTCTTCTCACAGTTAAAAAAAGGACTCTGATCTTGTTAAATCCTTTACTTTTTACTCGTTTGCAGCATAGTTTACATCATCTCAGCCCCCATGTCCCCTGTGTTTGGTCTCCTGGTGGATAAAGTTGGCAAGAACATCATCTGGGTGCTGTGTGCTGTGGTCAGCACGCTGGCCTCCCACATCATGCTGGCCTTTACCTTCTGGAACCCCTGGATAGCCATGGTAACCTGGGTTTCTGCACTTACAGCTACATACAAATACAAGAAACATGAAATATTCCTTTTACAAATATCAAATAAGCATGGAGTTGGTGCTGAATTATTCTGTGTGTTAAGTGGAAAAAAACTGCTTGCTCCATTGCTGAATTCCTGTGCCAGGTGCTCACTTTTCTCCTAAAATTTGTGCTTTTAATTTATTTCTGAAGTTTGTTACTGTTACTCAAACTGCCTCTGATGTGCTGCATTGAACCTCCATAAAAATCTGCATTATTGAAGGCAGATTATCTGAAAAATGTGTTCAAAGGCTGAGGTTTGTGGTGCTCACSAGTGGGGCAGGGCTTAAAAAACTTTGCTTTTCATGGGTTATTTTGGTGAGGTGCAGCTCTGGGTGTTAAAGTCAGACCCTTTAAAATTAATTAATAGAGTTTAATTTGAGGGTCGTTCCTGGAAGAAGCTTTCCTTCTAAACATGGATATTTATTTAGAATTTCATTGCACAAAGTGTTGCTTGAGCTCTTTTTTTTTCACTTTTGAGAGAAAAGGGGCTGGAAGAGAAAAGGGGCTGGAAGAGAAAAGGGGCTGGAAGAGTAAGGGATTGAGAAAAAGGGCTGGAAGAAAAAAGGGGCTGGAAGAAAAAAGGGGCTGGAAGAGTAAGGGATTGAGAGAAAAGGGGGTGGAAAAGGGCGGAATGAGAAAATCTTCCTCTTATATAATAATTTTTGAGTTTTGCATCCAAAGTGGCTCTCCTGTAACCCCRTGTGCTTGTTCCTGTGTCCCCAGTGCCTGCTGGGGGTGGCCTATTCGCTGCTGGCCTGTGCCCTGTGGCCCATGGTGGCCTTTGTGGTCCCCGAGCACCAGYTGGGCACTGCCTATGGCTTGTGAGTACTGCAGGGATTGGGTGGGGTCAGAGCAGGGGATGGGGAGCTCTGCTGGGAGAGCTGGAATTGTCCAGCTTTGGGGTGACTCCTGGAATGGTGGAGAGGGGCTGGGGACAAGGGATGGAGGGACAGGACACAGGGAATGGGGTCACACTGCCAGACGGCATGGATGGATGGGATTCTGGGCTGGGAATTGTTCCCTTGGAGGATGGAGAGGGGCTGGGATGGTTTATCCCAAGGATGCCCCAGGATCCCTGGCAGTGCCCAAGGCCTGGGATGGTGGGAAGTGTCCCCATGGCCACTGGGTGGCCTTTAAGGTCCCTTCCATCCCAAACCATTTCATCATCCCTGGAACTCCTGAACTGCTGCCTGAGCAGCTCCAGCCCTTGCTGGCTCTCAAGCCCTGGCTGTTTTGGGGATGTGGGGGCTGGGGCGGGGGAGGCACYGAAACTTCTGCAAAATGAGCTCAACAGCTTTCACACAAACGGGGGGAAGTTCATCCTGTGAGCTCAGTGCCACTGAGGAGCTGCTGTGGGGCAGTGAGTGTCCATTTTCTGAGGTGTCCCTGCTGTGTGCAGCATGCAGTCCATCCAGAACCTGGGCCTGGCTGTCATYGCCATCGCCGCTGGCATGATCCTGGACACCAAGGGATACCTGTTCCTCGAGGTTTTCTTCAGTGCCTGTGTTTGCTGTGAGTACAGAACACRTGGAAATGCATTCTGGAAGCTTCTTTGAGCTCTTTCCTTCCTATTTCCTGTAAAACAGAAATAACTCTTCTTTTGGAGGTGTCAGCTGGGGTGGTGTTGAGATGAATTCACAGCCAGTGGAGTGGTTTGGGGTTTCCTTGAGGTGTAAGGAGTTCCAGTGATTAGAAAACAGGGTGAAAGTAGACAAATAACACTTTAAAAGAGTAAATTATGAGTTTTGAATTAAAATGTTTTCTGAGTTATAATGTGCTATGAGCACAGAGGGATTTACAAAAGCAAAAGCGTCCTCTGAGTTCCAACCACAGTGAAAAATCTTGGTTGTGGGTAACCCTGATCATTTATTGTCAGCTGATTCTGTCCCTCTCCTGTTCCAGTGTCCCTGTTTGCTGTGGTCACGCTGTACTTTGTGAACCACCTCAAAGGTGAGTTGTTGGCACCTTCTCTTGCTGTTGGTTTTTCTCTTCACCTCCATTTGTTCTGTCAAACCATTCCTCTGATGTCTCCACTCCTCTGACAACACCTGGGGGGAGTTTTGATACCAAAACCACAAAAATCCCAATTGTGAAGGTCTCAGAGTGCACATTTCTGCTGTTCCAGGTGGGGATCTCAACTGGTCTGCAAAGAGAAGGGAAAAACTGCAAAAAGCAKCTGCTTCTGAGTAAGTACAAACCCCATAAATATCGGTGTCCATGGAAAATGKTATCCTGAAGGGATTAGATGGATCTTTGTCTCAAGTCTGGTTTATATTGGATTTATTTTCTTAGCAGTCTGTGTTAGGATTTCATATTCCTTAGGATTTCATTTTCCTGCCTCCTGTGAACCAATATTTGAAGTTGCAGTTATCCAGGTGTCCTTTCCTGCCACTTTTCCTTGCTATTTTCCTTTATTTCAGTGTCTTTCCAGGTGAATTGTGTTAAAAACCGTTGTGGCTTGATTTTGAATTTAACATTTTTTATATGAGAAAATAAATCAATGTCAAATCAAATCAGAATAAAATCAGTAGCAAATCACATCTTTCAAAACCACACCTGTAGAGTCATGCTGGCATTTGAAGAACATGGACTTTTTCCTTTGGAATGCTTTCTGCTRTGACCTAATTCAGCTCAGCAGCTCCCTCAGATCTCATTTCCTTTAATTTTGTTGGAATTCTTTATTTTTCAATCCTTTTAAAATATTGTAAAATATTTTTTAATTTAAATGCATTGACAATAATGCACCTCACCTGCAGATACTGTACATCACACAGCTTCTATATGTTTATAGAATATATTTCTATATGTTTATAGAGGTATTATATACATATTTTACAATATAATAATGTTTGATGCAGATAAATAATTTGCTAATAAGATGTTTCTGATAAATGGATTGATGGACTCCTCCAAAACTGGGCTGTGTCTATATGGTGGTACATAAATTAATCCCCAAAACCACTAAGGTACCTGTGAGCAAAGTATCCAGTGACTTGTGGGGTTTTATATGGTTTTTTTGTGTTATTTGCACACCTCAGTCTTGAGGAAAGCTGAAGGAAATTAAAACCTGCCTTAATTATGATGTTTCTCCTTGAGCCAAGAGGATTTTTAATACAATTTTTTAACACCAACACCCCAAAGCCCTCCCAAACCCTGGAATTCTGTGTCCAAGCAGAGCTGTTTCTCCCCCGTGTCCCAATGCCGGGGTTCCCATGGGTTCTGTGGGGTTTGTGGTGCCTCAGCTCGTGTTTGCAGTAATTGTTGTTGTTGTTTCTTGCAGAAAGGAGAGTTGAGGAGCAAACCCCGAGCTGGRGAGCCTGACCAGCACCGTCCCAGCTGGAGGGAGGAGTGTTGGGGTTGCTCTGGAGTTCTTTGGGATGTTCCTTCACCCTCAGGGTCGTGGTAACACCTCCCTTTCCTGCTCTGAACTAATGGGGTTGGGGTTTAGTGGGGTCTGAGCTCTGCCACCCCACACCAACACCTTCACCCTGGGATCAGCCCTCTCCTGTGCTGCACACCTCGCTGGGGTGGAGGGTTTTGAGAAAAAGCATTTTYTGTTCTCCCTCAGAGCTCACACCAGCCCACTGCTGCTGCTTCTGTCACTGTTTTCATGCAAAAAACACTTTCTCAAATGTTATTTCCAGTTTTGGGGCTGTTTCCTTTCAGCACCTCCATAGAAAAAGAGCCACAAGTGCTCTGCTCAAATGGACTTTTTTGGTAGGAAATTTCTGAATTCYGAGGCTGCTGAGCAGCCTTTTATTGCCTTCTGGATTCTCTTTGTATTTTACTGTTCATTTGAAGGGATGAAAGTTTGTTCCACAGGTACAAAAGCTGTTACAGAAGCTCTCTGAGCACTTTGTAAACCTGAAAAACCAAAAGGTTTCTCTTTTACTGCAATCTTGGAACAAAATAAAAGGAACCTGCAGGAAACAGCTTCTCTTTACATGGAATTATTTATCCTTCCACATCCAATTATTTACACTGGATTATTAGTCTGATCCCCCTGAACACTCCCTAGGTATTAAAAGAATAATATTCCCAAATTTCCAAATTTCCCTTCCTCCACACAACCATTCCCTGATTCCACGATCCCTTCCCTGCTGGATGTTTCCCTGCTCCAGCCCATTCAGCTCTCAGCTTTCCAGGACTTTTTAGCCATTTGAACATCTCAGTTTCATGAGATCAGCAAGGGAAAAATAA
>NW_026624660.1:13518-15966 GCF_030028575.1 Malurus melanocephalus | reverse complement strand
GGCTCTCGGCGTGTCTGCAACAACAGATCTGCTCATTCCCAAGGAAATTGAGATTTTTGAATTTTTTTTAAAAATATATGTAGGTGGGAATCATGTTTTACCAAGGGAAGTCATGGAGTGATATATAAAAATAAATATATGTATTTAAATATATGTATAGAGGTGGGAATCACGTTTTCCCAAGAGAAACAAAGTGATATATAAAATTATATATAAAAATAAATATATATATTTATACATATGTATAGAGGTGGGAATCACGCTTTTCCCAAGGGAAACACAGAGTGATATATAAAATTATAGATAAACACAATTATATATTTATATATATATATATATATATATATATATATATATATATATGGGAATTGCGTTTTCCCAAGAGAAAAAAAGTGATATATAAAATTAGATAGAGATATATCTATATATATATAGAGAGAGATATATCTATATATCTATATATATATCTATATATCTATATATCCATATATCTATATATCTATATATCTATATATCTATATATCTATATATCTATATATCTATATATCTAGGTGGGAATTGCACTTTCCCAAGAGAAACAAAGTGATATATAAAATTGGATATAAATACATAGATAAATATATATATATATATATATATATATAGGAGTGAATCACATCTTCCCAAGGGAATCACGAAGTGATATATAAAATGATATAGAAATATAAATATATATACTTATATATATATTTATATGTGTGTGTGTATATATATATATATAGGTGGGAATCACATTGTCCCAAGAGAAACACAGTGGTATATAAAATCAGATATAAATACATATATCTATCTATCTGTCTATCTAGGAGGTAATCACCTTTTCCCAAGGGAATCACGAACTGATATATAAAATGGTACAGAAATATAAATATATATATTTATACACATAGGTGGGAATCACATGGTCCCAAGAGAAACACAGTGATATATGTATTTATATCTAATTTTATATATCTATCTATCTGTCTATCTATCTAGGAGGTAATCACATTTTCCCGAGGGAAAACATAGAGTGATATATAAAATCATATATAAACATATATATATTTATATATATATGTAGGTGGAAACACATTTTTCCAAGGGAAATCAGAGAGTGTTACATTAAAATATATATAAATATATATATTTTTATATACGTATGGGTAGCAATCACGTTTTCCCAAGGGAAACACAGAGTGATATATAAAGAAAAAGATATTTAAATTATAATATAGATGATATATAAAATATAGGATAGGTAATATATAATAAAATATATGTAATTAATATATAGTAAATATGTTCTATATGAAAGATAGTGGATAAATATACAACCTGTAGTATACAATAATGAAAAATAATAAAAAAATAGAATCCCAGTCCCGGTGTGCTGACCCTACCCAGGGCTTTCCTCTCCCTGCTCCTTTCATCCCAAACCTTCCAATCCTTTTTATTTCTGCAGCTCATCTCCAATGATCCCAAGGGAAAAAACCTCCTAAGCTTTGCTCCCGGGGGATGGAGTCCTTAAGGGAACCTGCCCTTCTGAAATGTTTCTGAATATCCTGAAATTTTTGTTTTATTCGTTGTTAAATGTTAATATTGAAGTGATTTTAATGTTCTCCAGCCCTGATGGCAAAGCCAGAACCCTGCCCAGCCTGGCCTGGGGCACTGCCAGCGATCCAGCTGCTCTGGGAGGAATCCCTTCCCAAAATCCTGGATGGCCAACGCTTTATCCCAAAATTCTGACAGAGGAAAACCCACGCTGGGAGCCGGGAGGGGACAGAAATGGCCACGGGATTCTCCTGACCTGGTGAGGTCCTCGATGTCCACCAGCATCGCGTCCTGCTCCGTGTGCAGCTCGTCCCGGATCAGCAGCAGCTGCACCAGCTCCTCGTTCAGACCTGCTCCAGGGAGGAACGGGATCAGTTTGGGATCAGTTTAGGATCCCTTTGGGATCCCTTTGGGATCAGTTTTGGAACCACCCCAGGCTGGGATTCTCCCCACCACACGGATTTTAAATCCCTGCAGGGATGTGGGCTCCCCCCGTACCCCAGGCAGCTGTGCCAGGGCTGGAAAACCTTTCCATGAAAAAATTCCATATTTATCCCATAGAACTGGTACAAATGAAACGAGGCAGAGGCCAGGGTAGCTCAGCACTGGGCACTCACTCTCAATCTGCGAGTGGAGGTCGTTGACAATGACCTGGAGCTGCCCGAAGGTCATGTCCCGCAGGTCYGCGGGCTTCAGGCTCCTCTTCATCAGGCACTCACTGATGTGGGGCAGGTGGGGCAGCTGTGGGGAAACGTCCACCTTTTACTGATCCCAATATTTTATTGATCCTTACAATATTTTACTGATCCTTCCAATATTTTACTGATCCCTCCCAAAATTTTACTGATTCCTCCCAGTATTTTACTGATTCCTTTC
>NW_026624660.1:8283-12943 GCF_030028575.1 Malurus melanocephalus | reverse complement strand
ACCAGATCCGCCACGGGCGATTTTTTCCTGTTCTGTTTCTCCACCTCCACCTGCATTTTGGCCATGGGTTTGGCCATGGCCAGGGCCATCTTGGCCTCAGCCTGGAGYTTCTTCTGCCTGCTCAGGAAATCCATGTCCTCCAGCGCCTCCGACTCCTCCTCCGTCGTGTCCCGGTCCGAGTAGGACGAGCTCTGCTTGCTCTGCGGAGAAAAGGGGACACAGAGAGGTTGGAGCTGGCAGGGGTGGGAATTTTGGAAGGAATATTGGAATTTTGGAAGGAAGGAATATTGGAAAGAATATTGGAAGGAATATTGGAAGGAATATTTACGAAGGAATATTTACGAAGGAATATTTACGAAGGAAGGAAGGAATTTAGGAAGGTAGGAAAGAATTTAGGAAGGAAGGAATTTAGGAAGGAACATATTTAGGAATGAATTTAAGAAGGAAGGAAGGGAGGAAGGAAGGCATTTGGGAAGGAAGGCAGGAAGGAAAGCAGGAAGGAATTTTGGAAGGAACGAATATTGGAAGGAATATTTAGGAAGGAAGGAATTTAGGAAGGAAGATATTTAGGGATTTAGGAAGGAAGATATTTAGGAAGGTAGGAAGGAATTAAGGAAGGAAAATATTTAGGAAGGAAAATATTTATGAATTTAGGAAGGAATTTAGGAAGGAAAGTATTAAGGAAGGTAGGAAGGAATTTAGGAAGGAATTTTGGAGGGAAGGAAGGAATTTAGAAATTTAGGAAGGAATTTAGGAAGGACGGAAGGAAGGGTTTCTTATCTGTCCCTCAGCATCCTGAATTTCACCGAGGGCTGAAAATGCCGCTCTGGGGTTTGGATTTGCATTTTAATGGGATCAGCCCCTTATCAGCCCCTCAGGGATTCCCTGGGGCTCCCAGACCCACCATGGGTGACAGRGGTGTGTCCAGGCTGGTCTCTGTCTTGCTGTCATCGCCGTCGCTGTCCTTGTCACTGCCACTGTCRTTGACAAAGCAGATCTGCAGGTTCATCCCGCTCTGTAACCTGGGAGGGGACAGGAACGGTGACACCGCTGTCCCTGCAGCTGGCACTGCCACCACCACCCAGCCCAGGTGACACTGCTGTCCCTGCAGCTGGCACTGCCACCACCACCCAGCTCAGGTGACACTGCTGTCCCCGCAGCTGGCACTGCCACCACCACCCAGCTCAGGTGACACTGCTGTCCCCACAGCTGGCACTGCCACCACCAAGACCAGGTGACACTGCTGTCCCTGCAGCTGGCACTGCCACCACCCAGCCCAGGTGACCCCACTGTCCCTGCAGCTGGCACTGCCACCACCACCCAGCTCAGGTGACACCGCTGTCCCCGCAGCTGGCACTGCCACCACCCAGCCCAGGTGACACTGCCACCACCCAGCCCAGCTCAGGTGACACCGCTGTCCCTGCAGCTGGCACTGCCACCACCCAGCCCAGCTTGGAGATCCTTCCAACCCAACCATTGTATGATCCTGCTTCATAAAGATGGGAATAATTCCATAAAAAACAAGGGAACAACATCCTAAAGAGGATCCTACAGAGGATCCTTCACAGGGTCCTACAGAGGGTCCTACAGAGGATCCTACAGAGGGTCCTACAGAGGATCCTACAGAGGATCCTACAGAGAATCCTACAGAGAATCCTACAGAGGGTCCTGGAACAGGGAATGCTTTTCCTGGATTATCAGCATTAACAAACACCAAACCTTGCAGGCACAGCTGGCACTTTCTGGGGCCGCAGCTGCCAAAGCCTGATGAGCTGCATTAATTAGAGCTGTGCTCTAATTACAGGCGGTGGCTCCTGGTTCATCTGTAACCAAAGCTGGTTTCCCTTTCCCCCGAGCTGCAGCTCAGTGAATTCCCAGCTGTGCCTCTCCCTGATCAGCTCCGTTCTGCTTCCCTGAGTTCCTTCCTGCTCCCACTCCATGGCAGCAGCCAGAGCTCCATCCCCAGCACGAGAAGGGGTGGGTTCTTCCAGCTGAACATGAACTGTCCGGAGTGTATTTGATGTAAAAACCCTAAAAATCCCAGGGAGCAATCCATGGGGAGCTCCAGGGATGGAGCCACGGAGCAGAGCTGTGGATGGGGAGGGGTAAAGCTCGTGTTGTCCATTCTCTGGGGCTTTCTGAGCACAAATCACACAATTCCAGAGTCACTGAGGTTGGAATTCCCAAATGGTTTGGGTTGGAAGGACCTTAAAGCTCACCCAGTGCCACCCCATCCATGGCAGGGACACCTCCCAATGTCCAGCCTGGCCTTGGGCACTCAAAGGGATCCAGGGGCTTCTCTGGGCACTCTGTTCCAAATCCTAAACCTCAGAAACCTTCACCTCATTCCCTTTATCCCCCACACATCTTCCACCCTCTCTTAAAGCAGTGTTTTCCACATCATTTCCAGGTTTTTACACAACACCCTCTGTATTGTGCTCGGGAGTTGCTCTAAACATGGAAAATTCAGGAATGTGCTTGAGAGGAAAGAGTGAGGGAAGGTTTTGGGGTGTCCCAGTTTGGGATGTCCCAGTGCCAGGCTCCAGAGGGGTTTTAGGCTCAGCTTACCGTGAGGATAGGCTGGGCTTGCCGCTCTTGCTGCAGCTCGTGTAGAGCCCGGGGCCATCGTCGAAGAAACTGCCCAGGGCCAACTTCTGCCGGATGGACTCGCGCTCATTCTTCTGGGCCTGCAGGGAGGGGACACCGTGAGGGGCAGGGGACACCAAGGACATCTGTCCCACCAGCCCCACCACCCCAGAAATCCCCAAAAATCCCACCCCTGGGTGACCCCACAGCCCATTCCCATTTGTGTCTGTCTCCACTGGAATCACRGAATGGTTTGGGGTGGGAAGGACCCCAAAGGTGACCTGGTCCCAACCCCAAATGCTGATGGACACATCCCAATTGTCCATCCTCACACCCACCCCATGTGGGAACAGGATCCACACACACCCAGCACAGCTCCAGAGCATCTCCCTGAGCTCCAAACCAACCATCCCTCCTGGAAAAGGGCTCAGGGATGGATCATCAACCACTGCCATCAAATAATCTCCAGGTTTAAAAATGGACTGACACATAAAATATAATAAATAATTTTAGAATAAGGGAGAGAGGTTGGTGGCACTGTCCAGCTCAGGATGCCCTCGGCTCTGGCACCCCATCAATATTCCCTCAATATTCCATTAATATTCCATTAATATTCCCTCAATATTCCATCAAAAATCCCTTAATATTCCATCAATATTCTCTCAATATTCCATTAATATTCCCTCAATATTCCCTCAATATCCCCTCAAAATTCCCTCAATATTCCATCAATATTCCGTCAAAAATCCCTTAATAATACATCAATATTCCCTCAATATTCCACCAATATTCCATCAATATTCCATCAATATTCCCTCAATATTCCATCCCCTTGCCCAGCTCAGCCCATCCTCTCCACCTCTCCCCATCTCAATTTGCTTTTTCTTGCTCTCCAGCCCAAATCCAGCACCCACAGCCCATCCCCTCCTCCTCCTGCCCAGCCCCTGCTCCAGCTGGGACCTTTCCTCCTCCCTGGGCACCAAACCCTGCTCTTTTCCTGATAAAACAGGCAGATTTGGACATTTTCTGTCCTTCCAGACGGCTCTGTGTCCCCAGCCCCGTTTCCATCCCACTGCTCCCAGCCTGATTCCTTCCATTTAATCATTTAATTTGTTTTCTCCACCAGGATCCTAAATAACCTCGCTCCCAGATGTTCCAGAGCTGGGAATATCCCATTTTTAAGCCAGGCCTGGCCTAATGAGCATGAAGAAATCAACAGTCCTATTTGTTATTATGAAAGGAGGAGCAGTTACTGAGAAATAAAATACACCTGAGGGAAATGKGCTCCAGGCTTTGGATAAATCACCTGACAGCTGCACTGGAAACCCAGAGCTGGGGATGGAAAAATAGAAATGGAGAAGGGAAACAGCAAAGGGGGGGGTTGGTTATCAAATATTCCTCCTTGGTGTAGAAGGAATAAAGGGTCAAATCCTCAAATGCAATGGTAATTCCAAGGAAAACACAACCCTGTGGTACAGAAATGTGTATTTTGGCACCGACTCAAAAAATAAWAGCGTTTAAATAAAAGCATTTCTGCTCCGTGCAGAGCTGAGGACAATTCAGCTCTCACCGTGATTTTAAGCAAAAAGCTGCTTTTTCTTTTTAAGGGAAAATAAAACAATCCAGGGTGGGTGTTTTCCTCCTTCCTGCTCGGAAGGGCAGCGGTGCTGGAGGAAGGAAGGAGCACAAAACCCGGCTGGGGCTGCTCCAGGGAAAGCTGAGATATCCTGGGATGGGTTGGCAGAGAAGGGACCTTAAAGGTGCCATGGGCAGGGTCCCTTCCCCTATTCCAGAGTGCTCCAAACCCCAATGTCCAGCCTGGCCTTGGGCWCTGCCAGGGAAAACCATCCCAGGGAACAATTCCTGCCCAAGATCCCATCCAAATCTCCCGTTTTGCAATGTGAAGCCATTCCCTGTGTCCTGTCCCTCCACCCCTTGTCCCCAGTCCCTCTCCAGCTCTCCTGGAGCCCCTTTAGGCCCCAAAAGGGGCTCTGAGCTCTCCCTGGAGCCTTCTCCTGTCCAGGTGAGCACCCCCAGCTCTCCCAGCCCGGCTCCAGGGACAGCCAGTGCAGGG
>NW_026624660.1:4892-7495 GCF_030028575.1 Malurus melanocephalus | reverse complement strand
GAGGAGGGAGGTAGATTTGGGATGAGGGAGGCAGGTTTGGGACAGGGAAAGAGGCAGGTTTGGGGCGAGGAAAAAGCAGGTTTGGAACAGGGAAAGAAGCAGATTTGGGATGAGGAAAGAGGAAGGTTTGGGATGAGGAAAGAGGCAGGTTTGGGACAGGGAAAGAGGCAGGTTTGGGATGAGGAAAGAGGCAGGTTTGGGATGAGGAAAGAGGCAGGTTTGGGATGAGGAAAGAGGCAGGTTTGGGATGAGGAAAGAGGCAGGTTTGGGATTAGGAATGAGGCAGGTTTGGGATTAGGAATGAGGCAGGTTTGGGACAGGGAATGAGGCAGGTTTGGGACAGGGAATGAGGCAGGTTTGGGACAGGGAAAGAGGCAGGTTTGGGACAGGGAAAGAGGCAGGTTTGGGACAGGGAAAGAGGCAGGTTTGGGACGGGGAAAGAGGCAGGTTTGGGATCAGGAATGAGGCAGGTTTGGGATTAGGAAAGAGGCAGGTTTGGGATTAGGAATGAGGCAGGTTTGGGACAGGGAATGAGGCAGGTTTGGGACGGGGAAAGAGGCAGGTTTGGGATTAGGAAAGAGGCAGGTTTGGGATCAAGAAAGAGGCAGGTTTGGGACAGGGAAAGAGGCAGGTTTGGGACAGGGAAAGAGGCAGGTTTGGGACAAGGACAGAGTCAGGTTTGGGATTAGGAATGAGGCAGGTTTGGGACAAGGACAGAGTCAGGTTTGGGATTAGGAATGAGGCAGGTTTGGGACGGGGAAAGAGGCAGGTTTGGGATTAGGAATGAGGCAGGTTTGGGACGGGGAAAGAGGCAGGTTTGGGACGGGGAAAGAGGCAGGTTTGGGACAGGGATAGAGGCAGGTTTGGGACGGGGAAAGAGGCAGGTTTGGGACGGGGAAAGAGGCAGGTTTGGGACAGGGAAAGAGGCAGGTTTGGGATGAGCAAAGAGGCAGGTTTGGGACAGGGAAAGAGGCAGGTTTGGGATGAGCAAAGAGGCAGGTTTGGGACAGGGAAAGAGGCAGGTTTGGGATGAGGACAGAGGCAGGTTTGGAACAGGGAAAGAGGCAGGTTTGGGATTAGGAATGAGGCAGGTTTGGGACGAGGACAGAGTCAGGTTTGCTGCCCGGTGCCAGCACTTTGACACCCCCCCAGTTTCCCWGCCCCAGCCCCCCAATTCCAGGCTCTGGGCGGGATTTGGGCCGCGCTCCCCCCGCGGGTCCCGCTCTGCGGGCACACAAAGGCTCCTTTCTGTCCCTTTTTGTCCCTTACCTTTTTATAGCTGCCGTCCGCGGGCGGCGGGGCCGCTTTCCCGATGATGTCACCCATTCCATCATCCCCCTCCCGGTTCATCTCCCCGGCTCCCGGCKCCTCCCGTGGCCGCTCGATCGCTCCCGATGCCGCGGGGACATCTCAGTCCTGCCCGGGCTGCCCTGCCGGCACCATGGGACGGACCAGGGACGCTTTTTCCCCGCAATTCCCGGGCCGGGACGCTTTTCCAGCGCCTCCCTGCTCCCGGAGCACCTTGGTTTTCCCAAATAAAGTCAGGGAGCCCCGGGGAGCGGAGCTGGCGAGCCTGGGAAGCCGCGTCCTTCTGCAGCCGCTGCCAGCGCCGGATAAAAATAACCCCGAGGCTGCGGCGGCTGCACAAGGGCAGGAAAAATCCCGGTGTCTGGTGTCCAAATCCCGGCCTGGCAGCGCCGCCCTGGCCCGCGGGAAGGGGCTTTGTCCCGGGGCATTTTCCCCGGAGGAGAGATCCCAGAGAATTCCCGATCCCTCCCAGCCATGGGAACCGCGTTTGGAATTTTCACTCCACGCGAAACCCAGCGGAGACCCCGCTGAGCGGTTTTCTGGATATTTTGGATTTTCCAGGTGCARAAATTCCTAAATTTCTTGGGATTAAGCAGTAGATGCACCCGGCTTTACCCTGCTCCCCATTCTGGGGGTGCAGAGCTGTGGGATCCCCAAAAACTCCAGCCCTGGTTCCTGGGGGATTTCAGGGTCTCAAAGTCCCCAAATCTGGATATTCCAGCTCTGCCTCCAGCATTCCTGCCTGGAGATGATCCCGGTTTCTCAACACCACCACTGACCCCCAACCCCACAAATCCCGCTCTGTCCTTGCCCGAATCCCAAAATTTGCCCGGATCACCTGCAGGGACGGGCAGAGCACACACTTAAGGCGTTCCTATAAGGAATCCTCAGGAAAATGGAATTATACCACAAATCCTCCCCAAAACCCGGCACAGCAGCAAGAAAAACTCGGATTTTTGGTGCAGCACAACTACAGATAAACAATTGGAATTGCCCCGCGGTGTTTAATGAGATGTCCRAGCCACGCTGCCATCATCCCACCCCAAATGCAAATCCCAGTTCAAATCCCAGTTCCAACAGCACCCAAAGGACGCATCACAGCACGAATCCACTCCGAATTTTCAGGGAAAAACCAGCAATATTAAATGTTTAACCCCATTCTCATCCCCGGGCGCTGCTTTGCAGCTGTAATTCCCAAAGGAAAGTGAGCGCTGCTCGGGATATTTCCCGGGTTTCAGTTCCCCCGCCGCTGACTCATCGTGTCCTTTCCTGCCCGGGGCTTCCTCTGCCGCCTG
>NW_026624660.1:0-4317 GCF_030028575.1 Malurus melanocephalus | reverse complement strand
GTCAGTTCACCTCTGCTCTGCCCTCCGGATGCTGTGGGACTGTGCAGAGGGGAATTCCCTGAGCCGACCCCACAGAGCTGATCCCAAAAAGCCGATCCTACAGAGCCGACCCCATAGAGCTGATCCCAAAAAGCTGATCCCACAGAGCCGACCCCAAAAAGCCGATCCTACAGAGCCGACCCCATAGAGCTGATCCCAAAAAGCCGATCCCACAGAGCCGATCCCACAGAGCCGATCCCAGTCCCAGGGGAATCCCTGCACCCAGTCCCAGTCCCAGCCCACAGGGATGGGATTTAAGGTTCCTTTCAACCCGAACTGTTCCGTAATTCTGTGATTCCATCCCACAGAACTTTGATTTTCTGGGGAATATGGAATAAATCTCTCCCAGCGGCCCCTTCCCAGCACAGGGAACTCCCAATTCCATCAAATTTAGGGATGGCCCCAGCCCTGTCCCTGGTGATGGTTCCCTGAGCTTCAGCACAATCCCAGAACAATCCCAGTGAGATCCCTGCATGATCCCAGCACATCCCAGCACAATCCCAGTGCAATTCCAGCACATCCCAGTGCAATCCCAGCGCAATTCCAGCACAATCCAGCACCATCCCAGCACGATCCCAACACTATCCCAGCACCATCCCAGCAATCCCAGCACATCCCAGCACATCCCAGTGCAATTCCAGCACATCCCAGCACAATCCAGCACGATCCCAGCATGATCCTGGCACATCCCAGTGCAATTCCAGCACATCCCAGCACAATCCAGCACGATCCCAGCATGATCCCAGCACGATCCCAGCACAATCCCAGCACATCCCAGCACAATCCCAGCACATCCCAGCACATCCCAGCACAATCCCAGCACATCCCAGCACATCCCAGCACAATCCCAGCACATCCCAGCACGATCCTGGCACATCCCACTGCAATTCCAGCACGATCCCAGCACAATCCCAGCTCAATCTCAGCTCAATCCCAGCTCAATCCCAGCTCAATCCCAGCTCAATCCCAGCACGATCCCAGCTCAATCCCAGCACGATCCCAGCTCATCCCAGAACGATCCCAGCTCATCCCAGAACGATCCCAGCACATCCCAGAACGATCCCAGCACTTCCCAGAGCCTTTTTTCGGGATCAGGGTCTGAGGGATCTCGGGAACAAAGCTCCATTTGATTCCTATCCCGAGGGATGGGGGCACGGGGGCTGCTCAGCTGTGCCAGGCTGGGGCATCTCCCCATGGGAGCGGTGCCAGGCCTATCCCAGCTCTGCCAGGCTGGGTTTTCATGGAATGTGAGGCTCTCCCCAAAGCCTGGCCTGTCCCTTGGGTCAGATCCTGCCATCGGGATTTTCCTCACTTCCAAGGAAAAGATGGTGGCAGCTGAATCCCGGAGCGTCCAAACCCCTCCTGGGATCAAACCAAGGAAACCTCGCCAAGGATCCAACTCTTCATCCTTTTGATGAGCATTCCGTGTTTAAGGTGTGGATTTTATGGATGAATTCTGTGGTTCTGTGGGATCCTGGCAGGGGTGGGGGCATCTGGCCTGTCTGTCCATCCCTGGGGGTGCTGGCCCCATCCCGAGGGGCACCAGAACATCCTGAATCCATGGGAATCCAAGGGACACCTCCTGAATGCATGGGAACACCTCCTGAATCCATGAACACCTCCTGAATCCACGGGAACACCTCCTGAATCCATGGGACACTCCTGAATCCATGAAACACCTCCTGAATCCATGGGACACCTCCTGAATCCACGGGAACACCTCCTGAACACATGGGACACTTCCCAGATCCACGGGAACACCTCCTGAATCCATGGGACACTCCTGAATCCATGAACACCTCCTGAATCCATGGGGACACATCTTGAATCCATGGGAACACCTTCTGGATCCATGGGACACCTCCTGGATCCATGGGAACACCTCCTGGATCCATGGGAGCACCTCCTGGATCCATAGGAACACCTCCTGAACACATGGGACACTTCCCAGATCCACAGGACACCTCCTGAATCCATGGGACTCCAGCACCTCCCCTACACGGGGTTTTCCCACAGTTCCCCTCCAAAGCAGACCCACAGGGTCAATCCTGACACCGGAACCCATCCCACATCCCAGGAAACCCCCAGATCCAGGCAGGGCCCAGCACAGCCCCTGYCCCACCCCGGAGATGCTTTCTGAGCCAATAAAGCCTCTCCTCTCCTCAGATCTCYTCTCCTGTTTAATTTTCCTCGCACGTGCGGAGCCTGGAACCATCTCCAGAGCGACCCCGCTGCCAGCAGATAGCTCAGCCCGTGCCCAGTGCCAAAACACGGAGCCAAATCCCGTTCCCAGGGGCAACTGGGAGGCTCCTGCCTCGGGTGCCCATGAACTCTCTGCTTTCCATTTAGAAATCCATGATTTAGACACATCTGCGATGGCAAAAACACAGATAAAGCCAGGAAGAGTCTGAGGAGCCCAGCCCTGCTCCATGGATCTGTCAGAAAATCCAGAYTGGGAGAAGCTTTGGGCCAGGAAARYRCAGCTGAACCCCACRGCAGRACCAAACCTTATTTCAGGGCTAAAGCCTGGATTTGCACTGGGTTTTTATTCCACACAGGCTCAGGAGCTCACCAAACATCCCTCAGTGGGCACCAGGYGAGGTTTTCCCAGTCAGACTGGGAGGGGAATTAAGGAGCCTTAAATGAAACATTCAGCAAAGGTAAATAAATTGGAATAAATAGGAAAAAAAATAAATTAAGGGGAAAATCCATGACAGGGAGAGTGAAAAGGTGGAATTTGGGATCAACGAGGATCCAGCCTGAATTCTGGCAATTTGGGCACATCCCAGAGCCCAGGAGAGCCCAGRGCAGCCCTGGTAACTCATTCATGGTGGAATTGGGGATTGTGGGGTGAGGGATGGAGCACAACAGAAATATCCCTGTTCCTCAGCACCTGCCCCTCTCCCAGCTCCCTCCCTGCCCTGCGTTTGGTGGCCCAGCTGTGACCCGAGCATGTCAGAGTTTTTCTGGCYGGAATTCTTCAAAACAAACCCGTTTTTAAGTTTCCCCAGGCGTCGGCTCCTTTCCTCTCTTTGATTTATTTTCGGTTTCTTTAACGGCTCCAAAAAAAGGGGTGTGAGGAAGGAGCAGAGCAGATGAAACGCTGCCACCCCCTCCCGCGGGCAGCCACCAAATAAATCCCATCATTKCTGGCTTCCCGTCTGATCCCAAACCCCGGGATTGCCATCCACAAAGGGATTAAAACTCGGCCTTCGGGGTTAATGGGGCTGGGAGGGGGCTGGGGCTGCTCTTAATCTCTGCAGCGCCCTAGGAARGCTCGGAAAAACAGATTTAAATTGAAAAGATGCTTCTCTGGATTGTTTTTCTCTAGGATTTGCGTGGTTTCTGGCTGGTTTTCCTCTGATATATCTGGTTTTGGAGGAGAGGAACCAATCCATAAACAAGCAGGGGACGGGAGCAGGGAAAGGCGGCAGCGCTGTCGCAGCAACACCCCGGGATTTTGGCCAGGCCTGTGCCGCATCATCATCATCATCATCATCATCATCATCCTCCCACCCCCGGAGCAGCTCCCGGCCGGGAAACAATGCCCAACCTTTAACCCGTGCGTTCCTGAGTATGCTGGGAAAACATCCGCTGCTCCCAAACAATGGCACCATTTATCCCGGCTGTCCAGAGCAACAGGCTCCGAGCTGCCGGCGAACCAAAAGGCTGCGGAAAAAAAAAAAAAAAAATCCCCAGGATGCCTTTTTCCAAAGAGGTAAAAAATGGAAATTCACCTCCAGAATCGCCAGACTGAAAATATTCCATGAAGAAAAGAAAAAAAAGCGTTCCGACTCCTCTGCCTGTTTCATACCTTGTCCCATCCTGTGATATATTTTGCATCTGAGATATTTTGTTGCCAAMCACAGGTTGAAGTTGGAATTAAACATGGAAGCGGAGGAAAAACAAGGATGGGCAAGGCCCTGCTCGTGAAGGGTCTGGCCCTGGGGAATGTTTGGGAATGGGGTTTTTCAAAAACACCCTCACTGCACGTAGGCAAAGGCATTTCTGAGCATCGCCGCGGCAGAGGGACAGATGTCGGTGCATTTAATCATCCGCCGGTGCCATCGAGMCCCTAAAGATGACATTTAACCCCTAACCGAGCCATCGAGTCCCTAAATGAGCCATCGAGCCCCTAAAAGCGCCATTGAGACCCCAAGGAGCCGCTCCCCGAGCAGGTGCACGCAGAGCACCCATCCTCTTCAGAGGGAAATGAAAACACCAACCCGGCCCGCCCCAAAGCTCCTTCTCGCCGCTAAAACAACCCCGATATTCCCC
>NW_026624659.1:9988-36889 GCF_030028575.1 Malurus melanocephalus | reverse complement strand
AAAACTAATTAGGTTTAATTAGGTAAGCCAGGTTTAGGCATCACTACCTCAGGGCCAACCAAAATGTTGCCTCCCTACAGGTCACTCACAAAGCATCTCCTCCAAGATCCCATTTCTGGATCCAGGTGCTCCTGAAGGTGTTTTAGACACCCCTGAGCCTGTGCCCTGTAAAGCAGAGCTGAAAGGATTTGGGATAAACCCACTGGAGCTCAGGGAACAGCCCCAAACCGAGCTGTGCCGAGCAAAAATTCGCATTTTTGTGGAACCTGACAGGAGGGACTGGAGCTTCCAACGAGGTTTCAGAGCTGAGGAAAGCGTGAGCAGATCGAGGTGATCCATCCTGCCCAGACTGAGCAGAAAACAACTTGTGCAGGGCTCTGAGAGTTCACAAACCCATCCTGTGCAGCACCCTTGGGTGCTGAGCACCCATGGCCGCGATTCTTCACCTCTCTGGGGTTTTTTTGGGTGGTTCCACCGCTGTTTTATCAAGATCTGCAACAGCGGAAGGGCAACAATCGCCAATTCCCACCGGCACGAGAAACAGAGCTTTTCAGGTGGAAAAGCTGCTCAAGGAAATTCAGAGAACTCTTCGCCACCAGCGTGGCTGAAAGTGAAAGGGCTGGAGGAGCCTTTGGCCCACAGAGGGAGGGAACCGCCTGCTTGTTTTTCTGATACTCTCGGAAAAGAAAGAAGCAGCTGCTTCTCATTTTCTGTCACTGCCAGGGCTGCTGTCACCAACCCCACGGGACTGAATTTGGGCTGAACCCCCTCTCAGGGGTTTTTGGGGCACCACAGGAATGGGGGACGGGATGCAGAGGTGGGAAAACGGCCTAAATTTTAGATCTTATTAAAAAAAACCAAAAAAATCCCATAAATTCGGCTTGTTTTGCAGCTGGACAAGAAATTCAGAAGTTAGAAATAGGAATTAGAAAGTTGGAAAG
This sequence comes from Malurus melanocephalus, assembly GCF_030028575.1. Classification (NCBI taxonomy): domain Eukaryota; kingdom Metazoa; phylum Chordata; class Aves; order Passeriformes; family Maluridae; genus Malurus; species Malurus melanocephalus. The sequence goes on along the minus strand of NW_026624659.1, from coordinate 35,948 downwards.
TTGCCTTTTCGGCCGTTGTTAGAATGAAAGCAACGGGGCACACCACAATCCTCACCCCACACTGCAGCACCGACCCTCTGCACTGCAAAAAAAAAAAAGCAAAGCATAAATTAACTTTTCCAATTATTTTATCAAAAACACGCCCCTTTGCAACCTTCTGTAGAAACACCTCGGGGGCAAAAAAACAGATTATTTTGACTCCGGCCGGCGGCATCATTCACGAAACGCTCAGCCGCAAGTTTGGTCTGAAGGAAACCACACACGATTTGTGACTCTTTTTTATCTCGAATCGGAGAGCTCGGTGCGGTTACAGTTTTTCTAATTTCTCAGAAGAGGCGATGCATTTCAATCATTGTGTCAGTTGGCACAAACACCCCTGTTTGTAGTGAAACGCCAAAAAAAAACAGCGCCTTTATCGCACCCTCGATCGAGATTTGGGTGACTGGGAGCTTTTTTAACGTTGAAGAAGCATTTGAAGGGCTCGGCTTACACAGTTTGTTTGCTGGAGATTATTTCAAAGAATGGTCTGATGTCTGCTGCCTGATACAAAAAAAAAAAATCAACAGCAGCAATCCCCACCCAGGGGCATTCATTCCTTGGCAGGATTCTCTTTGGCTCGAAGATATTATTCTTGGATTTTTTAATTTATTTTTTTTTTTTGGAGGGAATGACAACTTCTAACTGGACAGCACATCCCAAAATCCAGGGATTGCATCACAGCACGTCCTTACCAGCTGCACCAGCGCAGGAGCCAGGAGTGATTTGGAGGGGGAGGGAGAATTGGAAGCACAATTGGAAGAATTCTGCTGACCCACAGCAGAGGGATCAGAGGATTCCTCCTCATTTTTCTGGCGGAGAATCCGTCATGTTTGTAGAGAGCACATGGGGATGTCACATCACCCGCTACTCCTAGGACTGGCCTGCCCTGATTTGGGTTATTTTATTTTATTTTACTATTTTATTTTATTTCATTTTATTTTATTTTATTTTATTTTATTTTATTTTATTTATTTCATTGTATTTCATTCCATTTAATTTAATTCATTTCATCTCATTTATTTCATTTCGTTTCATTTCATTTCATTGCATTTCATTTCATTTCATTTCATTTCTCAACTCACACTGCGGTATCAAGAGGTCCCAAGCACACAAAAACCTCCCCTGCACCACAGAGTGGACAAAGAGAAAATTAATCTTTGCTTAACGAGCTCACTGGTCACTGATTTAAGTTTAAACCTGAGTTGGGTTTTTATTTCTGCTGCAGGGTCAGTCTGTCCATTCCCCACCTTTCCCATCACCCCTGGTGAGGTGCAATGAGTTTTTTTCCTGCTCAAGCTATCATTCAAAGATGAAATTAAGTTTGAAAAATCGCCTTTTTTTTGCCAAAAATGCTGTTATAAAACCAACAAGAGGAGGGGACAACAAGATCTCTCAATGCCTGTCCTGTCCTTCTCCAGAATCTCCTTCCCTGGTCACAAAAGTTCCTTCCAGATCAGTTCCAGAGCCAAAAAGGAGCATTTTTGGCAGTTTCTGGTGTGCACGGAGTCGGTTCAAAGCCTCCAGAGCAGCTCAGAGCTGCAGAACCATCGCTTTCGTCGAGAGCTCACTTTCGGTGGTTTCCAACGACTCCTTCGCTCGATGTGAAATTGTGGAGGAGTTGAGAACTCAGCTGTGCTCGGGGCCAAACAGAASARTGAAAAGTTGCCACAARGCCTGCACTGTGKACMTGAAATGCCTTTTTYCMCCAATTTTGKGGGRAAATTTTGGGAAGGTGGGTGCTTGGATTTCACGGGATCATCCCTCTGCAGAAGCTTCTGGGATCAAAGCTGACTTTCCATGGGGTGACCCCATGAACCTTTCACTTTTTTTCTTCTGCCTTTTCAAGGCTGGAGCTTGGGGCAGGTTTTTTTTGGGGAGGTTTTGTGCTGTTTGATGCTGTGCTAGTGATGGTTTTGGGTGTGTTTACAACACAACAATGGGGTTTCGTTTTTTCAAAAAAAAAAATATGGAAACACTTAAAAAACCCCACATTATGGCTAAAACCAGCTTCTTTTTGCACAGATTGCTCTAGTCCTTCTCCTCTTTTAGCCTTCCTCCAGCATCCCTTTCAGATAAAATCTTTATCTGATTTATTTGGATGTGTACATGTAAATTTAGCTTATACAGAGATGGTTCACATCTTATATATATTAAAAAATACATATATTATTTAATCAGAATGCAATGACTTCATTGTGCTTGCTCTAAAGGGTAAGAAAAGATGAGTTATGATGCTGGAGATTTCTATCAGGCTGGGTCTTTGCTAATATTAACAAATTCAGCACTTTATAGTTGTTTGGACTGGCCCATTTGGGCTGGATTGGGAAAGGAGCAGCTACAAAGATAAATCTATCAAAAAAAAAAGAAAGAAAAAATAAACCAGCCAAAAAAACTTGGTGTGCTACAGTCCCCAGATTGGGAATAAAAAAATAAAAAATATTTAAAAATTAAAAATAAAATATTCCAGTCTGGGAATAAAGAAGGAAAAAAAACCCCAAACTCAGGAGGAGGGAAGGAGTTGGTCACACACACATCTTAAAATTTTTCTGCAGGTGACTTTGGTTTCAAAGCCACTCGTGTCCTTCAGTGCAGAACCTTTGGCTGCCCACAAAACTGTTTGGGGTTTTCTGCTCAGCTTTTAGGGCTGCTGGAGGTGAGAGAAGGGATTTCCATCGAGGAGCCACGGGGAGAAATCACAGCCCAGAGAGCTGCAAACCACCCTGGAGACACGAGGAAGCAACAGCAAAAAAAATGGCTGTAAATGCCATTTACAGCGTGAGCAGGGAAAAATAACACTCAGTAAAGTTCTTGCTTAGGAAAAAAAGCAGCAGAGCCCTTCCTTTGATGACACATGAGCTGACAGTGGTGTTTTTATGAGTCTCTCTGAGTCACTGGATAGAAGAGCAGGGACAGACTGTTCTTATCCAAGGGTTGGGATGTGGTGTCACCCAGAGCAAGGTGCTCCTCTGGCTCCTGCTGGCTCTGGTGACATCTTCATCAGCAAGAAATTCATCCTGCTCAAGGTCTGGAGCAGCACAAGATAATCCTGGAGGTGTGTGTGACACAGTTTTATTCCCAAACCAAACCCAGGGCTCTGGACACCCTCACTGCCACCACGACAAACCAAGGAATCCCTGCATTTTACCAATTTTTTTATTTCCAGGCATTTTTTCCCCTTCTATTCCCTTCTAATGTTCATCTGTTTAAACATTTCCCATCGCAGACATCCATTCTTTCCAAGTTCCTTGCGTTTTGGGTTTTACATCCTCGGTTTTGATCCTTCACATCAAAAAAATTGGGTTTTTTTTGAAGCTCAGTGGTGAGGGCTCAGTGCATCTGCCAGAGTTCCTGGCACAGAGTCCTGCAGGAGCAATTACTTTCCAACGAGCCTCTAAAATTGCTTATTTACTTCCACTCAGAGGCCAAAAATACTTTAAAATCAGGACAGTTTTTTCCAGTTACACAATCACCCGAAATATCTCGAGTACGCACACTTCCACTGTGGTTCGATGGCCAATCTGAAAATAGCCAAAACAGTTTGTAAAGCACTTTAAAAAAAAAAAGCTTTCCCTCCCAGAATTTTTGGGTTTTAGGAGTCCAAGTCAACCAATGGCATGAAGTAAAATTGATTCCCCTGAATTTGTAAAGACACAGGAAAAAAACAGCAGAGGAAAGGGCAGCCAGTCTGTGCTGCTCCTCAACAGCTTCCTGAGTGGAATTAGCCCAACCAAACACTTCAAGAAAATTTTTTCATGTCTGTTCATGTTGGGTTTATTTGCTGCTCTTGGTTAAAAAAATCAGAATTGATTTCTGACCAGCCATGAGATTTAGGGTGTTTTTTTCCATTAGAGCTTTTTAATTAATTATAGTGAGTTTACATTAGTGTGGGGCATCTGCTGCTCCTACCATTTTAATTTATCCAAAACCCATTTTGGACAACAGCAGTTTAAGTACCAGATCCTTTCCCTTCTACAGATCTTCAGAAAATCTTTTCAATATCTTCAAAAATTCTTCTACAGATCTTCAGAATATCTTCTAAAATTCTTCAGAAAAGCTTCTAAAGATCTTCCGAAAATCTTCTAAAATTCTTCAGAAAATCTTCTAAAGATCTTCAGAAAAAAAATCTCAAAATCTTCAGAAAACCTTCTAAAAGATCTTCCGAAAATCTTCTAAAAATCTTCAGAAAACCTTCTAAAGATCTTCAGAAAACCTTCAGAAGATCTCAAGGCACTTTGCAAAGCCAAGCTCCATTTGTTTTCCTTACTCATGCATATTTTAAATTCCCTTTTAAGTTTCAACGGGTTTGCATGGGTGTAATTCAGAACAGACCGGGGCCTTGCATATTTTGCATACCGATGAGTTAGGCGAGTCCAATTTCTGGAAAAAAAAAAAAAAAAGAAAAAAAAAAATTATACGAGCGTTACGACGCAGTCGTGGAGTAACCGACTGGAAAAAATAATAACACAACAAAACCCAGAAGGATTTAGTTTGTAATTTAAGTGGATGCTCGCAAATGAAAGCGAGCTTTGTGTCTATCAACAACATCCAGAAGGGAATCTGCTTTTCTCCAAACTTACTGAAGGAGCTTGGTCTTAATTTGTAGGTTTAAGTTTTAAAAAAAAAATATAAATAAATACAAGGAAAAGATATATATGTCAGCTAGACTTTAAATTACATCCAAAAAACCCTAGAAATAGCACGATAAACCTTCAAAGAAATAAAAAAAATTTTAAAAAATTAAAAAAAAAAAAGAGGAGCTGTGTTTTAACTTAGCTCTGGGTATTTTTACAGCCGGCACCGTTTAGTCCAGCGAGCGCGAGCCTGCGGTGGCGGCCGCGGACGAAAATACTCTGCAGCCTTCTCCTGCTTTGGGAGCTCAGCTCCTTTCTCCCAACAGCTCCCTCTGTAATTTCTCTTTCCAAATAAAAGGACGGGCTATTCCTGGCTCGTAACGGTGTATTTCTGCGGCCGCTCGGGGCTGTAATGAAGGCGGTCTGGAATGTCAAAAATGACATGCTCCACGCCGGTTCAGAAGCCACGGTAATTTAGGCTTGGAAATGTTTTGAAGTTTACGTTTTGAGCCTGTTATTGTACAACTTTTTAATTAAAATGTCGCTGTGGTCCAGATCACTAATGCTCCTTGCTCAAAGATCCATTAACATCTAGCTTAAAACCACCGCCGAGGGGAACTCGATAATTTTGGGATGGAGGGCTAAGGCCATCTGCTTGGAAAATTATTTGGTTTTTATTTGGCTCCTTCTAATTGTAGAAATTCAAAGACGTCTTTGATATCCACCATGATCCAACAATGGAAACATCAGTTCCCTTTCTGCAAACACTTCAGATCTGCCTCTGCTAAATCAGATTTCAGCCTAAATCTTGATGCAGTTCAAGAAATGATCTTGCCAGGTTGGCCACCGAGGGATGGGGTTTGGATTTTCCTTCAGAGAATGGTGACAATGTGTCATCAATGTTTTACCTTCTCTGTGTTTTCCTGTTGGAATTCTACTCAATAAATCAGAAAAATGTGACACTCTCACTTCTGGATGTGCTCATGACAGCTCCATGGGCTGTTCTTGTTATCATCAGAGACCTTGTGGATGTTTCTGTTTAAATTTTATCTTCACTTTTATATCCTGTGTGCAGTGGAGTGAGATTTCAACCTGACTTTCACTCTTAAAATTCTTTTCACATCCTTGTGGGAATTAATTCCAGAACCATTGAGAGATACAAAACCTGGAATTTGAGCACAAGGATGGGATTTCAGTGATGCTTGGGGTGGGTTTTCTTCTGGGGAGATGGGGAGGTTCCCCCTAAAACCTGGTCTGGTTTTTGAAGGAAATTCCCTCAAGAATTTCCTACCAAAACCCCCAAAAGAGAGAGACTGACTACAGGAATAACTGCAGGAATATCAGGACAGCAATGGTTTTATGATAATTCTGCAAATTAAAGGGGAAGTCAGAGCTTTCCAGATGTTCCTTGTGCCAGACAGCTCAGAAATCCATTTCCATTTAGTCCAAGTTTAGATAATTTTGGTATTGAGGGCTTAGGCCATCTGCTCATAAAACTGTCTGGTTTTCATTTGGCTCCTTCTAATTGTAATTCCTGCACAGGGTAAAATCACAGAGTTATTATTCTGTTTGCATTTATTAATTCTTGTACAATAATAATGATTTCCAGCGCGGAATTCTCTCACAACAGCAAATGTATAAATGTCTAAAGAGGGAAAGAGCTCTGGGCATCTCTGAGGTAGGAAGGAAACAAAATCTTTTCTTGCCTGAAACAGCCAGTCAGCCATGAGGAAGAAGAGAGAAGAGAAAGAAAAGAAAAATATAAAAAAAAATAAGTAAAATAGAAGAAAAATAGAAGAAAAATAGAAGAAAAATAGAAGAAAAATAGAAGAAAAATAGAAGAAAAATAGAAGAAAAAATAGAAGAAAAATAGAAGAAAAATAGAAGAAAAATAAAATAAAAATAGAATAAAAATAGAGTGGGCCTCACCAGGCTGTGGATGTGCTGCCCGTGGAGCTTCAGACTTTGATTTTTATCCCCCACACCTCGATATTTTATAATATTGTAATATGTAATATTTTTTCAGAAAAATATAATAAAAATATAATAAAAATGTAATCAAAATATAAGAAAAATATAAGAAAAATATAAGAAAAATATAAGAAAGATAGAAGAAAAATAGAAGAAAAACAGAAGAAAAATAGAGTGGGCCTTGCTAGGCTGTGGATGTGCTGCCCGTGGAGCTTCAGACTTTGATTTTTATCCCCTCACACCTCAATATTTTGCACCCAGAGAAGCAAAACCCCTCTGCCACGACAACTGGCACGAGATGTCCCCAACACCCAGCGCATCCCTCGCTGCCACACTGAATTCCCGCGTTCCACCGGATTTTCGGTTTTCGGGCGCAAGCGAGACGAGGAGTTATTATTTCCACCTAATCAAGGCAAAAAAAAAAAACCGGTTTCGCTTTCTTTGAAGCTTTTTATCTCCCTGGGATGGATTTGAATCTCTGACTTCACCACCACAACCCCAGAGCCATAACCACAAGGGCCACATGGTCCCAAAGAGCTGTTTTTGGAGGTGGCGGTGACGCGAGTTATTTTAGAAGCTGCCAGCTATAAATTTCGAGTTATATTTGAAGGAGAATTGAGCGAGCTTTGAAAAGCCATTGGGTGAGTTTTGTGAGCAGCAGGCAATTATTGGTGAGGAATGGAAGGGTCGTGCTGCAGCTTCCAGCAGAAAACCACGGAGCGCAAACAAACAGCGATTGTGAGCCACAGTGAAACTGATTGTCCTCGCCGCTGTCACTGTGACGCAGAAAATCTTGGTTTTTTTATTACATCCAGCCCCAAATAGCATCAAAACAAAGTCATTTTTAGACTTCTGGGCCGCCTTTATCACTTTGGTTCTTTTTTTTTTTTTAATAAAAAAAAAGGCTTCGCCCTGACCCTTTGGTTCGCCAGGAGTTTTTTTGCACCTTCTGGTTTCCTGCCTGAAAATAAACGTGGATCTGCTGTTCCACGCTGCTTGTTGGGTAAAATACCAAAAAAAAACTGTGATTGGAATAATTTTAAATTTGCAAAATAAAGGTCGAAATGATACACTGGGTTTAAAAACCTCTCTGGCCAAGATCCATTCCAAGGAGAGCAGCCTTGGCACGGCCAAAATCCCATTGTTGGGTGGGATAAAAGCCCCAAAAAACAATGACTGGGCTACACCACGAGTCACTAAAAGCTAAAAAAAAAAAAGCGAAATTCAGTTTTTATCAGATGTAGGAACTGTTTACAGCTCTCTGTTCTCATCAGGGTAATTTTCAGCTGCACAGCTTCTGTGTGAAATGTAGATAAATCAGGGAGTCGAGTGATTTCCATCAGAAATGGGGTCATCACAGAGATGGTGAAAGTCACTCGTCTGAGATGGTTCAGGATTTCCTCCTCTCTGGTACAGAAAAGCACAGCTGTTTGAACGGGGTTATTGAGATGGTCACCCTCAAAAACAGAATAATGGGCATAATTAGGGTGTGAAGGTAATGATTTGAGGAAAAAACAGATGAAAATTCCTCACATTTGTGGAGCTGGAATAGTAACGGCCTGGGGAGGGATGAATTCTCCATCATTTTCTCCTTCAAGTACGGAGCTTCATCATTCCTGAGCCTACAGGAATGACTGAAATTGGGAGGAGAGAATAAAAACAACTTTCTGCCCCAAAAATGGGCAAATCAGGGAAATCCTCCTGCCCCAGTGAACCTGTTACCACCAACCACTCTGAGACAAACAAGGCTAGAAAAAAACAGGAAAAAGTCACTGATGGCTCCCGTTCATGCCCGGGGCAATAAATCACCTTTAAGATGATGCTGATGTAGAAAATTATGTGAAATATTAAAAACACTCCTAGAAAATCAGAAAATCCCATCAGTCCAATAATCTGGATTTATCATCTGTGATTCCAGGTCATTTTTACTGACATAAGAAGTCACTTCACGTTGAGATTTCTTAGGATGCTGTACAATGGAATAAAACAGCATTCTCAGCAGCGAAGGTCATGTCTATTTTGATACTTGAAAGCAATTTTGGAGGCAGGAATCCCTTTGGAATTGAAGTGAAAACCCTGCAAGGAAAAAAAAAATTCAATACAATTCACGTTACATGCAAAAGGCACGTGTGAAGTCAGCGATAAAGCGCAGCTGAGCTCTCAGGAAATCAGAGCTCAGCCGTGCCTGTTAGAAYCATTATTTAATATTTGGGGAATGGCAGCATTTTAGAGATTTGTGCTCAGTTTTTGGACAGAGGTTTTTCAGTGAGGAAAACTCACAAGAGCTATTTTGTCCCGGTTTCCAGGAAGAAAAAGGTTGCTCCCGGTGTTTTTAAGAAAACTGTCACCGAAATCTCGAAGGAAAAATTAAAAAAAAAAAAAGAAAGAAAATATAAAAAATCCAAACAAACAAGGAAAACATTTCACTAGAACCCATCTCTGGAAAAATTATGAAAATATTTTTCCGCCCTGGAGAAACGACTATAAATAACGTTTGAACTATTAAAAGAGCGAAGGGAGAAAAAAAATAAAAAAATTAAAAAAAAGTGGGGCTATTTACATAGGAGTGTTTTGTGCTGCTCCGCTCTAATTTGTCACTGCTGCAGGAGCCTCATACGTTAGCTGGAGGAAATCCAGACTTTTCAAAGGTTTTTCTGTCAGGCCTTGACGAGCTGCCAGCTTTTTTTAATGGAGCCGAGCAGTCTCAGGCCTGTTGTTCTCAGAGATTTTCGCGAGCCAGGGCGCTGAATGTTAGCAGGAAACAGAGCCAAGTGGGCTTCCTGAGCGTCTGAGAGAGGAAACGCTGTAATAAGCATGGAGGCTGTGGTTAAAAATAACCCCGGTATAAAAAGGCAGCGAAGGATCCCCTCGCGCTCACACTCGCTGCTGCCTCTTGGCCGCTGAGCCGGGCTTTGCTCCGCCATCCTCCCAGAGCAGGTGGTTTTGGAGCAGAAAAAAGGGGGAAAWAAAACTCCCAAAGTGGTTTTTGTTGAGGGTGCAGACAGCAGGATTTGGGGTTTGTTAGGAGAGAGTTTTGGGATGAGTTGAGTCGCGGTGAAGGTGTGCCCCGCTTTTTTGGGGGCGGATTTGAGGCTGAAGTGAAAGCCATGTTAGGGGAAAAATATCCCTCAGCTGGCAAAGTTAGGCTCTACTTTTTGGGGGTCTAACTGCAGGATGAAGTAAAAGTTATTTTGGGGAAAAACCCTTCGGTTTGCAAAGTTAGACCCCCGTTTTTTGGGGTCTGATTTGAGGCTGAAGTGAAAGTCATGTTGGGGAAAAAATAACTCAGTTTGAAAAGGTAGATCCTGCTTTTTCGAGGCCTAACTCCAGGCTGAAGTAAAAGTCATGTTGGGGAAAAAAATAACCTCAGTTTGCAAAGTTAGGCCCTGTGTTTTTGGGACATAACTCCAGGCTGAAGTAAATGTCATGTTGGGGGAAAAAAGCCCTCAGTTTGCCAAGTTAGGACCCTCTTTTTTGGGGTCTGATTTCAGGCCGAAGTAAAAGTCATGTTAAAGAAAAAAAACCTCAGTTTGCAAAAAGTTAGGGCCCACTTTTTTGGGTTCTCACTTCAAGTTGAAGTAAAGGTTAAGTTGGGGAAAAAGACCCCGCTTTTTTGGGGTCTAACTACAGGATGAAGTAAAAGTTACTTTGGGGGAAAAACGATAGCTCGGTTTGCAAAGTCAGGCCTTAAATTTTTGGGGCCTAACTCCAGGCTGAAGTAAAAGTCACGCTGGGGGAAAAAAACCCCTCAGTTTGCAAAGTTAGACCCCACATTTTTGGGTTCTCAGTTCAGGCTGAAGTATAAGTTATGTCAGGGGAAAAAAAACCCTTGGTTTGCAAAGCTAGGCCCCGCTTTTTTGGGGTCTGACTTCAGGCTGAAGTAAAAGTCATGTTAGGGGGAAAAAACCCTCAGTTTGCAAAGTTAAGCCCTGCTTTTTTGAGGCCTAACTCCAGGCTAAAGTAAAAGTTACACTGGGGGGAAGAAAATACAACTCGTTTTTTTCTGTGATGTGAAACCCAAAAAGGGGAACAGAGYGAACGATGCCAGGGCTTGAGCAATGGGTGAAAGGGCCCCAAAAAATTGTGGCCACCAGCCCCAATGTGGCTCGTGCCACTTCTGCTCCAGGAGGTTTTGTCCCTCCCCGTGTCCCCCGAGCCCGGCTGGAGGAGGTAGATGTGGCAACCAAGAGCTGGAGATGGGCCACCATCAATCTCAGCTCTGCACTGCCCGTGCCTCGCTTTCTCATTGTGTTTTTCCTCGTTAAATCCATTTTTCTGCGGGGTCAGGGCCATTTCTCCTCTCTCAAAGCGTCAATTTTTCTCGCAAATGTGGGGTAAAAAAAGCACCCATTTTCCTCACAAATATGGGGTAAAAAAGCACTGATTTTCCTCACAAATGTGGGGTAAAAAAGCACCCATTTTCCTCAAAAATGTGGGGTAAAAAGCACCCATTTTCCTCACAAATGTGGGGTAAAAAATCACCTATTTTCCTCGCAAATGTGGGGTAAAAAAGCACCCATTTTCCTCACAAATGTGGGGTAAAACCATGCTGGTTTTTTGGCAAATGGAGGCACCTTTTTCCCTCTGTAACCCAACACCAACAGCCCCACGTGCTCCATGCTGAACGCTCCTTTGTAACTCCCTTTATGCCGTAATTGGCAAAACACATTCTTCCCAGGCTCGTGTTTTTATTGCAAACATTTATTTGGCTCTTTTACGTGGCAAGCGAAAAGAAWATTTCACAACCCATTCTACAAAGTTGCATTGTATCAGGCTGTCCCTTGAAATTAAAAAAAAAAAAAGCATTTTGTTGCTCAAGAAGAGCTGTAACCGTTCGAGGGATTTCGACAGCGGGGTTTTCTCCAGCTACAATTGCTATTTATAATGCAGCACCAAATATTTATAATTTTGGCCAGTATTAACCTTTAATTCCACCCTCAGCAGTAAGTGTGACATTCCTCGCAGGCATCAGCTGAAGAATTTGGAGTCAAAGTTCAGGTGTGTGAAAAAAAAAAAAAGATCAAGTTTTGTATCTGAATATAAAGAATTTTCTGTGAAACACAACGTTCAGATGTAGCCAGGAATTTAAATAGATAAATAATGTAAAATGTGGGCATTAATAGCTAAAGGAAAAAAAATAAAAATAAAAATATCATGACAATGGGTGCAAGTGTCTGGAAAAAAAAAAGTCAATCCCAAAATATCCCCATTGAAGTTTCAAAGCTTAATCATAATGATATAATTAATTGTGATAGCGGAAAAAAAAAAATTATATACTGAATTTTTCAGTGATCTAAGTCTGAGATGAGAGGCCAGGAAGGCAAATGAGATCAGCTGCTCTGTGCATGTGGCCTGTCCTGTCTCACTCTTCCTCCCCCATGCCAATTCATGCCTCTGATTCACACTTCCATGTATTCAAACAGGGAAAGTCATTCCAGCAACACCAATTAACGGCGTCACAGTTAACGAAGCCACGTTTCCCATTATTTAACTGCAGAACAGATGACTAATAAATCATACAGGTGCAGCACAGAGAAGGTGCTTTATGATGGGATTTTGCGTGTTCATAGCATTAAATATGGCTTTGTAAGCCACACCCTGCATGAACTCCCACTTTGTGTATTTGGTGAATCAAGCTTGGCTTATCAGATCCAACCATGACCTATAACCACGTTCTGCATGGCAAGGAGGGGAAAAAAAAAACACCAAAACCTTCCTCATTTCCAAGTAATTTTCTTCTTGTGGATGGTTTTAAGCTTTGTCCAGTCTTCTCTTTCCTTCCCCCAGTGAAAACGTGTGAACTTCAAARTGACAAAAAGCTCTGCTGAGAAGGGCATCTGTGCTGACTCAGACTGCAACAAATCTCACAAATTAAAAAGAGAGAAATAAAAAAAAAAAAAAAAATCAGCTGATTAGGGCTTTGAACTTCCCTCAAACAGATTTTTTTTCCCTTTGCATTTATTAAACCCCAAACAGGGTTCTCACTTCTAAACCCAGTCAGACAGGCACGTCTGACGACACTCGTTTTCCCAAGTGGACAGGACAGATAAAACATCATTTTCCTTTTCCTCCTGTCATCCCCAACCAATTATACAAATTGTCCATTRAAATGCAGGCCAGGAACAACCAGTATGAACACTCAGAATTAAATGRGTTTCATCTTCTTGTCTTTCTGATGTTGCAGAACCCATTAAATATTATTAATCAGGAGAGTGATTTTTTTTTTTTTAACGAATGAAACCACACAGGTGCTTCTGCCCTATTCCATGCCCTTATTGCWTTTCCTCACCAAATATTTGGTTCTGTAATCTGAAGTATTTGGCAGCAACTGAAAACTCCCTGTCACGACATTTTGAGAGGTTTTGCTGATGTGATTCGATGCTCTTGCCGAGTTTTGGAAACTGTGGCATCGTTTCACAGTTGTTCTATAAAGAAAAAGGAAAAGGTTTTTTTTTTTTTTCCCAACGTGGTTTTAATTGACAGCTGAAAGGAACATCTGCAATACAAATCAAAAATCACAAAAAAACATTAACAGCTGAATGCTACATTCACTAAATACCTGATATTTTGCGTGATTTATTCAACATGAACATATTTTCTTGCCTGTTTCTGAGAAAAAATTTCTTTATATAGTTTGACTTATTTATTGAAATGGAATTTAAACTGATTTCCCCTCTGCATTGATGGGACTCTGCCTTGCTGAAGCAGGTTGGGAGCACCAGAGCTTGACTTTTGCTGATTTTTGGGATCTAAGTCAAAAAGACTTTCACTAAAACCAGTTCAGGTTGCCATCCCAAGAAATGGGAGGGATTGAGCTGTCAATAATCACGCCAAAAAAAAAAAAAAAGCAGAAGTGCTAAAAAACATTTCTGGTTCTCTCTTTGGGAAAAAAGCCAGATGCTGTATTGAGATCAGACAATAATGATGTTGAAATACTTTCCATTACAGTAACTAAGGAGGATGTTAAAACAACTGCTACTCATCTCAAACAATATGAAGTTGCCAGGTCTGGGTAATTGAGGAGTGAGTGTTTCAAAAGAACCAACTAAGGACATATCCAGATGGTTGATGTTTATTATCAACTCATTTCGGAGCRGCGGGGAAGCCCCAGGTGACTTGGAGAATGTTGGTGTGGTGTCAATATTGCAACAGGGGTAAACAGAACGAGMCAGAGATGACTGTGAGTGCTCCACAAACCTGGGCAGAGGACTCGAGATGGAGAAAGATTTCTAAATCATGATGGTTTGGTTAATGGCAGTGGTGTTTTAATCACCCTGACTCGGTGCAGAGGGATTTTCAGAGTAAGAAATGAGAGCATGACAGACGAACGTGGTGTGAGCACAAAAACTGGTCCAGCCACAGGCTGATACATCTGGAAAGGGAATTTAGATTTTAATCAAGATTTTAATATTGGTTCTTGGTCTTTTTTTATCWTCGCTCACCATTCAGGGCTGTTAACAATGAGCTGGAAGAGAACAGAAATGGTTTCTGATAAAGTCCTGGATGACAAGGAGCAGGGAACATGTCATTGTTAGAGAGTTTTTTTGGCTCTCCAAGCAGACACAAACCCCACTCAGGGTGATACAGAGAGGCTGAAAGCCACACTTCTATGAAGGGAAAAGGCCAGCAGCCCTGTTTTTGGCAAGGACACAAATAGGTGCCTACAAGGGACAACAAATAAGAAACCCATGACACCCAAATTGCTCTGCTTTTAGATTTCACTTTTCTTGGTACCTTTTTGCAGCCTCTACCTCCCATCAGTGCAACCCTAAAGAAGCTGGACTTCTCCCAGGGGTTCAAATCATCTCTGGATGCTTCCTAGCCCTGCCCCCAGCATTTCCATCAGGTCTCCAGGGCTCTGTTCCACCTTCCACTCTCCCCCCACATCCCACGAGCTCTGCTTTCCAATCGCCATCAATTTGATCTCAAAAAGCYTGGGAGAAGGGAGCCAGGGCTGGGTGCAGAGGGTGGAATGGTGGGGCTGCTTGGAAGGGACCTTMAATCCCATCCAGTGCCACCCCTGCCATGGCAGGGACACCTCCCASTGTCCCAGAGTGCCMCAATCTGGTCTGGGACACTTCCAGGGATCCAGGAATAACCACAGCATCTTTGGGAATTCCATTCCAGGGCCTCACCACCTTCACAGGGGAAAAATCCCTTCCCAAAATCCCATCMAACCCTGTCCTCTGGTACAGGGAAGCCGTTCCCTGTGTCCTGGCACTCCATGGCACGAAGAGCTGGGGGTCAGGAGGTTTTGCCAAGCAACTGCTCACCACAAGACCACGACAGAAGGCACAAGAGAAGTGACTCATGTTCGTCTGCTACTCCACTTTTCCAGCSCTCAGACCTCAAGAAAGGCTTTGGAAATATGCAGATAGCTCAGAGGAGGATCACTGAGCAAAAAAATATAGTATTAAAGGGAGATATGTTTTCCTAAAAACTTAATGAGCCCCTTCAACTCCAGCTCATCAAAGAGAGGGTTTGCCTTTGTCTGCGAGTCCCTGCATGGGAATCAGCTCCAGTCATGAAAGGTCTGGTCAAAAAGGCTCCTTTCTCCAATTAATTCATGACGTTGCTTTAATCAGACAAAAGACCTACGGGATTAAATCGCTCTCCCCAAATTAAGATGCGTCTCCAACGCACACACCTGTGTATAKTTCATTTTATGTGGTTGTTTGCATCATTTTATCAACTTCCTTGGCAGCAGATTCTAAAAAGTGCTTGCTCAGAACCCGCAGCTTAAAAATAGAAGGGAAAAGATTTGTATTGTCAACAAAACTGTGACAATTTGGTCAACAAATCTGCGACAATTTGAGAGGCAGGCAAGGAAATCCTCGGTGTCATCGGGTGTTACCTGTGCATTTTCGACTCGTTTACCCTGTTATTGCTGCTAYTACCGGTTTGCTCCGGGTGCAATCGGGACTTGCTGAGAACAATTCCCGAGAAATGAGGTTTTTTTTGTTTGTTTGTTTGAGTTCTGTCGTGACTCAGAGCTGGGGCAGCCAGGTGACGTTGGTGTTGCACCAACCCCATCCAACTTCGGCACAGCCCCAGCTCGGATTCTTCTACTCACAAACAAAATCTTGATTGCAACCCCTTGAAAAGCTACTCCTTGATCTAAAAGCAACAAGAGGGATCAGCAGCAACACCTCGGAAAATCAACTTTGTTATAAAAACGGCCGAGTCCGTGTTTGCTTTGGCTGCGAGACAAATCACACATCATTCAGCTCTCCCCTACCCACAGCAGATTAACAAATCCTCTCTAATCTCGCATTCTTCACATTTACACACCGGTGGCATCACTCCTGAGCGTTTCGATATTTAAAATAGGTGTTCTGAGCAGCAAAGGGCCAGAAAATGTCAGCGCCCGGACCGAGTGGAAGGTCAAGGCAAAGTTGTTCTCAATTTGCGCAGAGCCGGTGACTCACAAGGTAAATAAATTCTCACATTTGTCTCCCCCAGCTTTAGCGCAGCTCCCAATTTTTAACCTCGCCGCTTTTCTCGAAAAAAAAAAAAATAAAAAGAGAAACTAAAGGCAGTGAGTTTGTTATTTGAGTTTGTTATTTTGTGCGCTCGGCTTTCACGCTCTCTGCCCGCTGAGCGTTTCCTTTACGCGGGGAAAACGCCGAGTTTGGTGACAGAACCGTGGCAAGGGCTGTAAACAAAACCCTCCCCGTGCCCACTGGAAGGCAGCATCCCATTGGAGCTCCCCGGCGAAACCTCCACGTCCAGTTGCATATCCTAGAAACAAAATATTTTGTTACAGCCGCCCGCTGAAATCACAAGCGCGTATAAACCCACACAGACGCTCGGGGCGTGTTATCAGGGGAACGCTCGCATTCATTCTGAATTCATCAGAGCAGATTTTCTTGGCTGACTCACAGCCCCGTATCCATACGTAGGGCTGGCTGGAGGAGGTTTTATTGGAGGAAAAGGGGTTTACATTGAGAGATTACACAAGTGTGACATTGCAGAGCAGTGAGTCACGCACATCTTTGTGTACGGCGTTACCATGCATCCTTGGTTCCGCTCCAGCAAGTTTTGGCTGCTCCTTCTGGCCAACCTGTGAACTTTTAGAATGAGAAAATAGTATAGAAAGCTGAGAGAGAGAGATATATTCCTGATTGTAAAACGTTCGTRGCTGTTGAGGAGATCGTTTGCTCACCCCGGCAACCGAGCTTCCCCCRAGGTGGGGAAAGGTGAACAGGGCTGGGCTCAAAACGCTTCAGAAAAGCAAAACCCATCGAGGGCATCGCTCCTTCCCCTCCACGCAAAAAAATTAAAGTGATTCTCATGATTTTCACCTCCCCTAAAAACTCTTTTAAAAGCGATTGCAAAGGAAAAAGGGAGGAGGAAAGGAGAAAGTGTAGCTCTTTCAGTGATCAGGCTCTCAAAGGATCAGTCTGTCCCTTGATTGATCAGCGTTTTTCTCCCTCTCAGAGCTGTCACTTTTGGTCCTGGATTATGGCCAAGCAGCCAAAAACAGGAGTCTGGGCTGTTGTTATCAGGAGTTATTGGAGAGTTGCTCCTTCAGGCTCAGCATCTGAGCTAGGAATCGAGGCAAGGGAGGAGAACAACCTTCCCTGCTGAAAAAATTCAGCCCAAGACCATAAGTTCCCTACAACCAGAGGAGATCACARGAGCTCTGTGCATTTTTTTCTCTCTCAATGTCACGGGGCAACATCGATTTTGGCGATTTTTGTGTGGCAAATGCAAATTCTGCTGCAGACCCGGACTTCTGTTAAACACAAAATTCCAGCCCAGACCGTATCAGAGTGGCACCCAACACCTTCCTGTCAGCACCCAGAGGCATCTAGGATCTTTAGGGTGACCAGAAGTGCCCATCATCACTCACCCATGGGACAGGGGCATGTCACCCTCACTGTGCTCCTGGCACCTTCCACTGCCACCCTCTTATTCTGATTACACCAGGGATGAGGCCGGGTTKTGGGGCAGCAGCTCTGAGTTGTGGGGCGATCAAACCCCTAATTCGTGGTGTCTTTCTTAGGGCAAGGAGCCCTCGGTGTTCCCCATCCCACAGCAAACCCGTCATGATCTCTCCTGGCACAGGAGAGGGTTCCTCGGTGTCCCTGGGACCCCTCAGCATCCCCTGGGGACAGAGAGACCCCTTGGCACGGACACCTCAGTGTCCCTCACTGGCTGCTGTCCAAGGTGGGGGGCACGATCCCTGATGGGTGTGGGGGTCACTGTCCAATGTGGGGGTCACTGCTCGATGTGAGGGTCACAGCCTGGTGTGGGAGGCACTGACCGATGTGGGGGTCACAGCCCTGTGTGGGGGTCACTCCCAATGTGGGGTCACAGCTCGATGTGGGGGTCACTGACCGATGTGGGGTCACAGCCCCACAGTCCCTGCCCGGTGTGGGGGTCACTCCCAATGTGGGTGTCACTGCTCTATGTGGGGCTCACAGCCCGGTGTGGGGGTCACAGCCCGGTGTGGGGGTCACTGCCCCACAACCACCGCCCCGTGTGGGGATCGCGGCTCCACAGCCACTGCCGGACCGGGGGTCGCTGCTCCCCGACCGCCCGCGATCCCCGCGATCCCCGCGATCCCCGCGATCCCCGCGATCCCCGCGATCCCCGCGATCCCCGCTACGAGGGGCGGGCTGCGAAGGGGGCCCGTCCCCGTCCCCGTCCCCGTCCCCGCTCCGCTCCGCTCCGCCCCGCTCGGGCTGGGACCGCCGCCGCCGCGTCCTTTTATACCGGGGCTAAATTTAGGCTGCGCCCGAGCCGCTGCCTCCCGCCCGCCCCGTCCGGGACGCGTTTCCTCCAGCTCCTGCAATTGGCCTGAGGCCGTCCGCGCCCGCGTTATAAGGTGCGGAGGGCGGCCGGCCGCGCTCGTCCCGCACCATGGCGCTGAGCGACACCGCCCTGCCCTCCTTCGCCACCTTCGCCAGCCCGTGCCGAGAGAAAGCCCTGCACGAAGTGAGTGCGCCCGGAGCTCGGCACCGACGGCTCCCGGTCCCGGAGCCGCGGCCCCGCCGCTCCGTCCCCGAGCGCGTCCCCCCCGCGTCCCCCGAGGCGAGCGGCGCCTCTAACCCTGTCCCTTTTCTCTCTCTCCCCAGAGGTGGAAGTGYGAGCAGGAGGTCAAGACCCCCGCCGGCAGCTGGGGCGGCCTCTCGCCGCGCAAAGAGGATGAGGATCTCAACAACGTGCTGGATTTTATCCTTTCCATGGGCAGCGACGGCTACGGCCAGGGAGCTGCCGGTGGCGACTATCCCCCCGCSCAAGGCGACGGCGGTGGCTTTTACCAGACAAACCCGTCGCCGGGATGCTACAGTGGSCTGGAGCAGGGCAGCCCCCCGCCCTACAACGCCGGCATGGTGCCGGAGATGATGCGCTCGGACATGGACTCCAACTACTGCCCCTCCGGCAGCGTCCACGGGCGCTTCTTCGTCACGCCCACCTTCGGGGGCCCGCAGTTCGTGGAGAACATTAAACCCGAGCCCGACATGGACAATTACGGCCCGGTGCTGGGTCTGGTGCCTCAGGCTTGCCCGAAGATCAAGCAGGAGGGTAACGCCACCTGCATGCTGGCCTACGAGCAGCCGCGGGTGGCCAGCTCCCCGCAAATCCCCGGAGCCGAGACGCCGCCGCTGAGCCCCGACGATCTGATGGTGACAGAGTGCCACTCGCAGATGATGTGCCCYTCGTCCGTGTCCTTCCAGCAGAGCTACCACCCGCCCTCCGGCTTCCACCACCCGCAGAGCCACCTCCAGTACCAGAACACCTCGCASTTCGGCCTCTTCGAGGACAGCCTGCCCTTACAGCCCTCTGCTCCGCGGGGAATGCTCACGCCTCCCTCGTCCCCGCTGGAGCTGCTGGACTCCAAACCCAAGCGAGGACGGCGTTCGTGGCCGAGGAAGAGGACGGCCACTCACACKTGCAGCTACGCCGGCTGCGGCAAGACCTACACCAAGAGCTCGCACCTCAAGGCTCACCTGAGGACGCACACAGGTAAATAAACACCCCACGGTGGCTTTCATTGGGAGGGAGACGCGCTGGGATAAGCCGGGTGTAAAGCAGTTCTCAGCCTGGTTTTAAAACCATCAAACAGTTTTTTAACTGTTAAACTCGCGGCTGAGCTGCGGCAGGTGCTCGGGTGTGTCACATCCAGGTGTTCACCTGCCTGGTCAAAACTTTCCTGAAGGCTTCCAAAGCCCTTTTTTTCCCCCCCAAAGATGAGTGAGTAAAGGAATTCCTGATAGTTTAGCGCGAAATCGCTGGGATCTGGCTGCTGAAGGGCTGGGGAGCAAATAAATCGCTGGGGAAGCAAATAAATCGCTGGGGAAGCAAATAAATCGTGG
This sequence comes from Malurus melanocephalus, assembly GCF_030028575.1. NCBI lineage: Eukaryota > Metazoa > Chordata > Aves > Passeriformes > Maluridae > Malurus > Malurus melanocephalus. The sequence continues at coordinate 16,042 of NW_026624659.1, read as the reverse complement.
GGAAGCAAATAAATAGTGGGGAGCGATAAAAGCGGGCGGGTTGGAGGGCAGAACCGCTGTGCCTCATCTCTCTCCCCGTTTCCCCGAGCAGGTGAAAAGCCCTACCACTGCAACTGGGAAGGCTGCGGCTGGAAATTCGCCCGCTCSGACGAGCTCACCCGGCACTACCGCAAACACACGGGTCACCGRCCCTTCCAGTGCCACCTGTGCGACAGAGCCTTCTCCCGCTCGGATCACCTGGCTTTGCACATGAAAAGGCACATGTGACCCGCAGGGGACACCGGACTCGAGCTGTTCAGGTGCGGTTGAAGTGTTGGAAAACCTGTAGCTGGTACTACAAGGAGGAGGAAGCGAGCGATGCTCCCAGACGGACGCTGAGGATGCGACACACAAAGGAGGCTCAGCCGAGCATCTCCCGCAAAAATAAAAAATAAAAAAATCTGGGACTGAATCAGCGCCCTGAGAAAAACAGGGCTATTTATGCCCTGAAGGGGGTTATTTATGCAGCTTCTGTGAAGGGTAAACTCMATAAGACTCCATACAGATTGTATAGGAAAAGCTGTAAATATGATTTTTTTTTTTTTACCCCCGGTCCCGAGCTTTACAAGACAATGTTTGTATGGAAACTGCCTGAAGTTGACCCTAGAAGAGATAAAATGAATGTTACTGTAGCTGACGGTGTTAGTTTAGATCTCAGTCTAAAAGAACACTCCTCTTGTTAGACTGTTCGGTTCACAGGTGCAATAATATTCTTGTTTGCCATGATCTACACTAGAAGTACAGGGCTTGATGTCTTGTAAGAAAATAACCTATTTTACTGTAATTTTTTTTATATATATATTGTAAATAATTTTATACAATGAGAAATATTGTATATGTAAATAGAAGACAAATGGGTATTTTGCCTATTTCTGTTTTTATAAAGACGTAATTTTTCAATGTTTGAAAGCATTTCATCTTTTTAATAAAATAAGTTTTTAATTGCTGTGATTTTCATTCTCCTTTGAGATCTTTCCTGTTGCTTTTTTTCCCAGCAACCACCTGGTTGTGTTTTAAATTATCGACAACTCCAAGAAGACACTTAAAAAAAAATAAAATCCAAGCAGTGGATTTTTCTGAAATAGATGACAGAGTAAGTAATTCATTCTCGGTGGTAAATAAGACACAGTAGAGTGCTTTATCAAAAAATCAAACAGGAAAGCAGATCACATTCAAAATACACTTCCTAAAAATGGTTAAGTAAGCAACGCTATAATTTCAGTCTCATTTCTAGTTTATGCTAGACTATTTTAATAGTTTAATGTTTTCCAGATGCAGTTCTAGTTTTGCCAGCAGCGTGTGGGTTTTTGCTATAAATTTAAACACTGCATTTTTGTAATTATGGAGGCTTATTTTAAGGCATTCTCGTACATAAATTATCCTTGTTCTCAAGAGCTCCGTGCAGAATTCCAGTAGAACAGTAGTGGAATTCAAGCATGAATGCACAACACGGGTTAAAATACCTTCATAAATCCCTCCCCAGAAGTTAAATTCACTTCATCATCTTTGTGCCACCTAGAWTTCAGAAAGTTATTAACTATTTGTGGGGGTGGAAAATCAGCCAGGAATTGAGACTGTGAAAGTTAATCGCGAATAAATCGGATGCTGCAGCACCTATGGTGGTAAAGAGAGCTACAAGAGTCAAACAGAGCACCCCAAAAAAATTATTCCCAGCTTTAAATGAGCTCAGAAAGCAGAAAATCCAAGCTGTTGTTTTGAGAGTTTGACAGCTCTGCTTTGGTGATCTTGATACTTCCACATCATCAAATATGCAGATCAATCTTAATATTGCAGCGTTTTCCCCGTAACACCTAGAATTTGATTTTAATCAAGATTGGGACCTTTTTTATCTCTGACTTTTACGTTAGAATATGAGAATGAAACCAAGAGGAATGCATTCAGAGTAAGCACAAATATAGCTGTTCTTCTGTGAAAGCAGAGGCTGGGCTTGCTCATGTGGAACAGATGTATTTTGGGTTTCTAATCATTGGCATGGAAGAATGAGTTCCACATTTCACTTTTATAGCCCTTTCAAAGTGAAATATAAAGGGAGCTTTAACGTTTCTTCATTAGAAACAAAACTCATTTATTCACTAGAAGAAAAAAAAAAAATTAAAAATTGCACAATCTAATTCCAGAAAGTGAGGATGACTTAAAGATGTTCTAAACTTGGCACACTCGTTGTTGCAATAGTTCTAGGTATTTCCTTCTCTTTCCTCATCGCTGAATATTTTCATATTTCAGCATGTCCTTTGGTGTTTATAACTTTCAGAAAGCAGCTTTTCAAATCCTTGCTCTCATCTTTTCTCAATCACCTGGCATTCCCTTGTTCTTGCTGGAGAACTGGAAATGGTTTTAGGAATTTCTGTTTTTCAGCATTCCCTGTTTTTGGTATAACCTGGGTTTCAGCTTGAATTTTTCCTGTTTTTTGTAATGCAATTTGGAAGATAAAGAAGTGTGACACCTCCAAATGCTCAGCCTGGAGAAGAGAAAGCTCCAAAGAAACCTCAGAGCCCTTTTCAGTTCCTAAAAGGGCTCCAAGAGAGCTGGAGAGGGATTGTGGACAAGGGATGGGGGGACAGGACAAGGATTAGATGGGATATTGGGAAGAAATTCTTCCCTGTGAGGGTCTGGAATAGAATTCCCAGAAAAATCGTGGCTGCTCCAACCCTGGAAATGTCCAGGGATGGGTTGGATGGGGCTTGGAGCACCCTGGGACAGGGGAAGGTGTCCCTGACATGAAAAAGGGTGGAACTGGATGGAATTTATGTTCCTTTCCAACCCAAACCATCCTGGGATTCTGGGAATCTGGGATTTTGGGATTCTGGGAATCTGGGATTGTGAGATTTTGAGATTCTGGGATTCTGGGAATCTGGGAATCTGGGATTGTGAGATTTTGGGATTCTGGGATTCTGGGATTCTGGGATTGTGAGATTCTGGGATTCTGGGATTCTGAGATTCTGGGATTCTGGGATTCTGAGATTCTGGGGTTCTGGGATTCTGGGATTCTGGGGTTCTGGGATTCTGGGATTTTGGGATTCTGGGATTTTGGATTTTTGGGATTTTGGGTTTTTGGGATTCTGGGATTTTAGGAATCTGGGATTCTGGGATTCTGGGATTTTAGGAATCTGGGATTTTGGGAATCTGGGATTTTAGGAATCTGGGATTTTGGGAATCTGGGATTCTGGAATTCTGAGATTTTAGGAATCTGGGATTCTGGGATTCTGGGATTGTAATATTCTGGGATTCTGGGATTCTGAGATTTTAGGAACCTGGGATTTTGGGAATCTGGGATTCTGAGATTCTGGGATTCTGGGATTCTGGGATTTTAGGAATCTGGGATTCTGAGATTCTGGGATTCCAGGCCAGCTGCAGACAGGGAATGCCATGAAGTGCTCTTCGAGGCCTTTGTGCAGGAGAAACTGTCACCAGAAAAACTCTCACTGGGTGCTCCCCCTCCTCCTGCAGGGCCTCCATGGGACCATCCAAACCTCAAAAAAACACCCTCAGACCCCAAAAACCCCTTTCTTACAGCCCCTGTGCACTCACAGCCCAAAAGAATTTTATTATTTTAATGATTTTATAAAACATCACAAAATAAGGGATGGAGAACGCCTGGATGGGGACAGAGAACTCAGGGCTTTGGGTTCTGAAAACTGCACTGGAGGACCTTTTTGGGAATTTAAACAGCACAGAAAAGGAGCAGTGGCAGTCCCTGAACTTTGGGATTTGTGGTGAAGGTCCCTGAACTTTGGGATTTATGGTGACAGTCCTTGAGATTTGGGATTTGTGGTGACATTCCCTGAACTTTGGGATTTGTGGCTCAGCTGCAAACAAGAATCCTCAGAGATTAATATAAAAGAGCTCTTATAAAAATATATTAAATTTGGGGAGTTGTGAGGGGACAAAAAGCACCAATAAAAGTTCACAAGAAACTTTCTGGTCATTGTTTGAGGGAGGGCGTGTGCGATAAACGCCGTGTGGTCTTTACAGGAAACTGCAGGTCCTCGAATCTTGAGATCATCTTGTAGCAGGAAAAAAAGCAAAGAGATGCTGATCTCATTCTTCTCACAATCCATTATGATGAATTGCCAACTCTCCTTTTTTTTTTTTTTTTCCTTTCTTTAATTGTTTTTAACGAGTGCATCCAAAGATGTGTCGCTGTAATTCCAGTGATCTGCCAAACCTCCCCGAGGCAGCAGGAAATCACTAATTTTTCACAATTTCTCCACTAACTTTTCACAATTTCTCCACTAATTCTCCACATTTTCTCCACTAATTCTCCACATTTTCTAATCAGTGACCATCAGGTTGCCATCTCTGAAGTAATTTGGTTCTAATTAACCATCCGAGGGAGCATCCAGGAACCACAAGCTGTCCTGGATTTGATTTTGACCAACCAGGGAAAGGAAAAAATGGCAGAAATTGTGATGGGAGGAAACGCAGAGTCCGTTGAAAACGAGATTTTCACACGTATTAATGCAAGATACCACAGCCATGGGCTGGCTGTTGTTGCAAGATAAATGGTGAGATAAGAGGAGCAGGTTTGGTGCAGAAACAAATCAATCCTGCACAAATTTCCCAGTGAAAACTCAGGAAATGTTGTTGAACTCAGCTCCCTCCAGGGTTTTAGAGCGTTGGGCTTTGCTGTGCTGAAAATGGGTTTTGCTCAGCTGCTGAATGCAGGAGAGTCAGGGGAACCCTCTGAGATGGGACTGCCCTGACAGAACCCCCGAGATCCCAAAACAGCCCAGGGCAGGGACAGGATTGGCTCCAGCCACAGCGGGGTCAATGGGCTCGGTCACCTTCGGGGTCTCGAAGGTGATGGCGCCCTGTGCTCACCCAGCACCATCCAGAACCATCCAGAACCATCCCAGAACCATCCAGAACCAACCCAGGACCATCCAGAGCCAACCAAAACCATCCAGCACCACCCCAGAACCATCCAGAACCATCCCAGAACCATCCAGAACCATCCAGAACCAACCAGCACTATCCAGAACCATCCAGCACCATTCTAGAGCCATCCCAGAACCATCTCAGCACCCCCCAGGACCATCCCAGCACCATCCAGAACAATCCAGAATCATCCAGAACCATCCAGAACCATCCAGCACCATTCCAGAACCATCTCAGCACCATCCCAGCACCCTGTGCTCACCCAGCACCATCCCAGAACCATCCTAGCACCACACAAACCCTGAACCAGCACCTGTGGAACATCTTCAGCACCAACCCAGGACCATCCAGCACCATCCCAGAACCACTCCAGCATCACCCCAGCACCCTGTGCTCACCCCAGCACCATCCAGAACCATCCAGAACCATCCCAGCACCATCCAGCACCACCAAGAACCATCCAGAACCATCCAGAACCATCTCAGCACCATCCAGAACCATCCCAGAACTGCTCCAGCACCATCCAGAACCATCCAGAACCATCCCAGAACCATCCAGAATCATCCAGAACCATCCCAGAACCATCCAGAACCATCCCAGAAACATCCAGAACCATCCAGAACCATCCAGAACCACCCCAGGACCATCCAGCACCATCCAGAACCATCCCAGCACCATCCAGAACCATCCAGCACCATCCAGAACCATCCAGCACCATCCCAGAACCATCCCAGAACCATCCCAGCACCACCAAGAACCATCCAACCATCCCAGAACCATCCAGAACCATCCAGAACCATCCCAGAACCATCCAGAACCATCCCAGAACCATCCAGAACCATCCAGAACCATCCAGAACCAACCAAAACCATCCAGCACCCTGTGCTCACCCAGCACCATCCCAGCACCATCTCAGCACCTGTGGAACGGCCCAGCACCATCCCAAAACTGCTCCAGCACCATTCAGTACCATCCCAGCATCACCCCAACACCCTGTGCTCACCCAGCACCATCCCAGCACCATCCAGCACCATCCCAGCATCATCCCAGAACTTCTTCAGCACCATCCAACACCATCCCAGCACCCTGTGCTCACCCAGCACCATCCCAGAACCA